>NC_048220.1:95340952-95378547 GCF_002007445.2 Ailuropoda melanoleuca | reverse complement strand
GATAAACTCCAAATGGATGAAAGACCTCAATGTGAGACAGGAATCCATCAAAATCCTAGAGAAGAACATAGACTGCAACCTCTTTGACATTGGCCACAGCAACATTTTCATGACACATCTCCAAAGACAAGAGAAACAAAAGAAAAAATGAACTTGTGGGACTTCATCAAGATAAAAACCTTCTGCACAGCCACGGAAACAGTCAAAAAAATTAAAAGGCAGCCCACGGAATGGGAGAAGATATTTGCAAAGGACACTACAGATAAAAGACTGATATCCAAGATCTACAAAGAACTTCTCAAACTCAATACACGAGAAACAAATAAATCATAAAATGGGCAGAAGATATGAATAGACACTTTCCAATGAAGACATACAAATGGCTAACAGACACATGAAAAAATGTTCAAAATCATTAGCCATCAGGGAAATTCAAATCAAAACTGCACTGAAATACCACCTTACGCCAGTTAGAATGGCAAAAATTGACAAGGCAGGAAATAACAATTGTTGGAGAGGATCTGGAGATAGGGGTTCCCTCCTACATTGTTGGTGGGAATGCAAGTTGGTACAGCCACTCTGGAAAACAGTGTGGAGGTCCCTTAAAAAGTTTAAAATTGAACTACCCTATGACCCAGCCATTGCACTACTGGGTGTTTACCCCAAAGATACAGACGTAGTAAAGAGAAGGGCCATATGCACCCCAATGTTCATAGCAGCATTGTCCACAATAGCGAAATCATGGAAGGAGCCGAGACGCCCTTCAACAGATGACTGGGTTAAGATGTGGTCCATATATACAATGGAATATTACTCAGATATCAAAAGGAATGATTTCTCAACATTTGCTGCAACATGGACAGCATTGGAGGAGATAATGCAAAATGAAATAAGTCAAGCAGAGAAAGACAATTATATGGTTTCTCTCATCTATGGAACATAAGAAGTAGGAAGATCATTAGTAGAAGAAGGGGATAAAGAAAGGGGGGTAATCAGAAGGGGGAATGAAGCATGAGAGACTATGGACTCTAAGAAACAAACTGAGGGCTTCAGAGGGGAGGGGGTGGTGGAATGGGATAGGCTGGTGATGGGTAGTAAGGAGAGCATGTATTGCGTGGTGCACTGGGTGTTATACGCAACTAATGAATCATGGAACTTTACATCAAATACCAGGGATGTACTGTATGGTGACTAACATAATATAATAAAAATATATTATTAATAAAAAATAAGTGTGTTGTCTTTTATTTGCATGACTTTCACATTATATAATGACTATTTCCAATATTTGTAGCTTTTTGTTCTGGCCTTTAAAATATTTTCATACATATAAAAATTGTGTTTAATTGTACACTGATATCTTTTATAATCATAATTCACAGTTATTTTTGCTTTTTCCTATTTATAAAAGGCTACTACGTGAAGTTAAATATAGTACAAAAACTTTATAAATATATTTATGGATATCCTTATAAGTTTTGGTGGAAGAGTTATACTACTTTATAAGTTACAAACCACCAAAGTTTTCTATTCTGAGCACATTAAAAATAAAAACTGAGTCTATCATATTCTTTATTCATATCTAGTTCTGCTGTATTTGCATAGATATTTCCTTGAAGAGAACAATAAACCATTTTATAAGCCCTTGTGCAGTTGGCCCAGCATAGATCTTCATAGTCTGCTATTAATAAAAGAAACTTTGTTAGGACAAATCAAAGAATAATAAATGTTTGCTTGCTAGCAAGTTATTTGCAGATAGACCTCCATCCCACTTTTTTTTCACAGCCGAAACATGTGGCGNAATAATAAATGTTTGCTTGCTAGCAAGTTATTTGCAGATAGACCTCCATCCCACTTTTTTTTCACAGCCGAACATGTGTCACTGCATTTTGGGACAGATTCATTTTTGCTTAGTGGAGACATAGCAAGCAACTGGAGCCCTCAATCTGGTGATCTGCAAGAATGACATTGTACTAGAAATAATCACCATGTTTACATTGGTTATGTCCATCAGGACATTAAGCAATCGTTGCTCCTAAATAGGCCAGAGAGGAGAAACAAAAAATCTAATGAGCATCATTATTGAAGTGGCTTCGATCTCAGCGCCCAAATTACAATTATTATTTGCCTCTAAGGCTTCTGATTATATAGGAATTCTTCAATAACAATTTATCTCTTCCAGAAATTTGTTCTTCATTCTTAAAATAGAAGCATAACTCTCTGTGAACACAATGATGAAAGATGAGAGCATGCAGCCTAATCCATTTGTATGAATGAGTTGGTTTGATTTCCTTTTTGGCAACTCCAAACCCAAGGCTTTAGGAATAAATGTGTTCATTCAACAAAAATGTGTCTTATTTGATTGAATAATGCTCTGATCCAAGCAAAAAAGTCTTAGAAAAATGGAAAAGATTTGTGAGAAAGCTAATGAGATATTCATATTGTAATAGAAATAAAGCCACTCACTGAAATTTTTTTAAGACATACTTAGTTCTCATCTGGAATGTAAGAATAGCACACAGCTCTTTCCCACAGACCCGTAGTTTCTAAACAGTTATAGTTATTCCCTGGGCCTAAGACCAACTGTTTATCTAGCCTCTGGTATTAGTAGTAGTGCCTGTGTCTGTTAAGATTTTTTGGTTGTCATCAACAGAAATCAACATTGAATAACTGAAGAAGGTAAAAAATTTACTGGAAGGTTGTCATGTAGCACACAGATTCAAAGCTGATACTGATGAGCCAGATTCAGAGATGGACAAGAACTGGGAAAAGTAAATACTCAAATTCCCAAAGGCAACTATCTGACTGGCCTAAGTTGGGACACTATGCCAAGAGAAGATACAATGCTTTGATTGGCAATTCCAAGAAAACCACATTAGAGGAAAAGTAATTCCTCAAAACAAAAAGAGGGTGCTACTATCAAATGGGAGGCAGGGAATAAAATAAATATGCCCTACTCTTCCATTCATAGTTTGGCTGTGATCAGTGTAAGATTAGAAAGGCAGATGCTAATAGAGGCCCAGAGTGTCAGTACAGGCTTTTGCCCATTGCGTCTGATTTGCCTCCATCTGACTCCAGTCTTGCTATCTGAATAAGACACATTTTCTTCATTTCTGATTTTGGACCAGGCCTTCACCTGGGGACTACTGCTGTTTTGTGCCTCTGTATCACAAAAGGGAAAAAGGAAAAAAAAAAAAAAAAAAGGAAATCAAGCAGACCATCAAAGACTCTTTTAACAGGAATCAGGTTGAAAATGTGTGATTTTTTTGATTTTTATTGTGTAGAAAACATAACTGCTTACTACCAATTGTTTCTGGATGTCTATGAATTCATCATAACAGAAAGAGTATTAAACAAGGAAAAAACATAGTTTTATATAAATCAGAAGTGAAAAGTCAATTTCTATTTTTCAGGTTTCCAAACTTTTAAAGTTCATGTGAAAATAAGCATTGGGGAATATTTATTTATTTAACAAGAACACCTAAAACCAATTTTACATGCCCAGCATGCCATGGTGATCATTTTGACTGATGAATATTTTATGATGTGCTTAGTTGGCCTAAATGAAATTCTTATCTGCAGCAGCATCAATCACTAGAATTTGCTAATTTCACCCCATAATAAATGCTTTGCAAACGTTAGCCCCTGATATTTAGAGACACTTGGGAGAAGAATGGCCCTACTTCTATGTTATGAGTAGAGACACTAAAGCCTACAGTCATTAAGTAACATACCTAGAGTCCTTAGCTAGTAAATGCTTAGAAGTGGGGGCTAAAGGACTTCAGTTTTTATACACTATGCCGTAATTCTCCCCAAAATCACAAGACAGCTTTGAATATTATTTAAGAAAAATGAATCTAATTTATTCTTATCAGGTGGTTCAAATTTAATTCAGCTGACTTAGTCATAGTATCTATAAAATTTAACTAAAGGGGTAGAATTCAGTATAGAAGGGTCAAGAGCACCTATAATATTCAAATTTCACATTGTAAAAATAAATTATTATAACTCTCTAATGAATTCAACTGATAACTTTTTTTTAATTGTCCACCATTCAGATCTTACTAGGAAGTAACCACATTACTGGAGACATAATTTAACCATATGAAAAAAGTTATGGCTAATATTGAGTACTCACTGTTTGATTAATATCAAATATAAAAATATGCCCACTTCTTGCCCCATCCTAGTCCTCTAGTCTTTTCCTAAACTGAAATTGTTGTCTGTTCTATACATGGTTTCTTATCATCAACATTATTGACATGTTGGGCTGAATAATTTCTTGTTTTGGGGGCTGTCCTGTACATTGTGGGATGTTTAGCACCATCTCTGGCCTTAACACACCAGATGCCAGTAGCATCACCTCCCCATGTGACAACCAAAAACATGTCCAGAATTCCCCAAATGTTTTGGGGACTGAAGGAAGAGAGGATAAAATCACTCTCAGTTGAGAACCACTTCTCTAGAGTTAATCCCTTCTGTACCAACTTCTTGTACTCACCTCTGCCATGTTTGCAAGAATCTTCCCATCTCTATAATTACCTTTCTTTCCAGAATCTTTTAACTATTTTATACAAATTTCTCTCATTGGCTTAAATACATGTCACCTCCTTTTAAGAAAATTGATTAATTAATAAATTAAAAATCAACTGACCCCTTAGGCTTGTCTTAGCCCCTATTCTGTCTCTCTTCTCCCTTCATAGCCAAGTTTCTTGGAAGAGCCATTTATTCATGTTGTATCATTTACTCACTTTTTATCCACTCCATAGCTCCACCCAAAATTGTTTCCATCAATCCCTCTCTTTCCTTGGCTTCTGTACATAACAATCACCTGATTTTCTTTTCTTTCTGGAAATTTCTCTTTCTTTTCCCTCTCTCTCTCTCTCTTTCTCTCTCTCTCTGGTTCATTCTCCATTACCTCACCACGAGATGGTGGAGTTTCTCAAGGCTGATTCCTAATTCACCATTTCTTTTTTACTCAAGATTCTGTGCTTCAATGATCCCAGAGCTTAAACAGCTACATCTGTGGCGAAGGCTCACAATATTCCCAGGTCTCTCCTGGGAGCACCAACTGACTGTAGAGTTTTAACTGATCATTTGATATTTCCTTTCGGAGATCCTAGAGTACCTCAAATGCCACATGTCCAAGATAAAACTTATGACCATCTCATCTCTAAACCTATTTTTGTTTCTCTATACAGTAACTGAATCTTTGACTCATCTCGTTGCTGTTGAGAAACCTAAACATTATTCTTGAAGCCTCTATTTTCTTTTACCTCCATATCCATTTATTCACAAAATTATGTAAATTTTGCCTCTTAAATACCTTTTAAGTCTATCTACCTGTTCCATATTCATCAGTTCTGGTCTAGTACATACAACTTTTTCCTCACACTCAGTTATGACAATAATCTCCCGTTAATTCTACCAGAATCTTCTCTGGCATGCTCCAGGTAGAGTGATGTATTTAAAACAGAAATCACTGATCTCACTATCCTCTACACCTTTAAAAACTTTAAAAGGCTCCCCAATGCCATGCAAAGCACACACTACTTAAAGGTTATACTACAAGCAAATCAGTGTTCAAAACACTGTAGCTAACTCCTCATCGACCGATACAGAAGTGAAATCTACAAAAATGACAACAAAACAGCAACCAAAATATAAAACCTTCATTATGAATCCACATACTATTCTAAGTACTTTACATACTTTGAGTAATTGCATCTTCACAACAGTCCTAACAGGTAACTATTATTTTCATGACCATTTCATAGATGAAAATACTGAGTCACAAAGAGTCAGAAGCAATCTGAAAAGATCACACAATGATGAAGGGTCAGAGGCAGGATTATAATCCAGGCACTCTGGTTCCGGATTCATAGTCTAGACAACCACACTATTATTCTCTATCTTGACAATATAAGAATTTTAACCACTTCAAAAACCAAGATTTTTACTTAAGTGAGCCTTTCTTAGCACTTTTACAGAGATAACCCGTGAAAACATTAGAAGAAAAAAATGGTATTCAATTTCTACCTTTTAAGAAACATTTAATATTCTTTAATCAAATGTATTTTACAATATGCCCCTTCTGAAGTGCTTGGACACAAGAGGAAATAGGCTCACCCAGCTGACTATGAAACAGAATGGATCTAGAAAGAGTGGGAGAGCCATGCTAAAGGCAGAAAATGCTCTCAAGGCATTAACGGGATCAAATGCATTATAGCTTTAAAAGGAGAAGTCATCAATTGGAAGTGAAAGGAAAATTCACTAAGGTATACTTTTGCTATAACCAACCATCAACAACAACACAAGCAGTGCTGATATTTATTGAGCATTTATTATAAGCAAAAAAATTGAGTGGAGCCCTTTATGTTCAGTAATTCATTTGCTTCTTACAGTAACTCTATTTGCAATAAATATATTACCTGTAATTCACAGGTGAATCAATTGAGACTCAAGACCACAGAGCAAGAAAACTAGGCTGGAATTTGGATCCAACTTAGTTGAGCTTTAGTGATCATAAAATTAAAAAAAAAATTTTTAGAAATTTTAAATCCACTATTTATAGAAATGAAATAAAATAAAATAATAAAGCATACTGATGCAAATGTAGGTCAGACCTTTCCAGGTCCTGGTCAGTGATGAGACTGCCTAGTCAAGAAACAACTGAGAAACCCCTATGAGAAAACCTTCAGAGGCTCAAGAAAAAGATGCTGGGTTTACTTATATAGCTGCCTTTTTGCCTGCTCTGCTCTTTGCCTCTGCTTTGCTGTGAGAATTTGGTAATTGGCTTTTAAAGCAAAAAGTTGTTCTCTAGCAAAAGGCTTTTCGACCAGCCTTTAGGTAGATTAATTTTTTAAGCCTTCACAGCTTATTCTTCAAACACTACTCTCTGGCACTGCCTGAGGAAGGCAATCACTGAAGGCCCTCAACACACAGCCAGTATTGGAGAGTGTAATTGGCTGAACAACAACAACAAAAAGGAAAAAATGGTGAAATTCAAATAAAAGCTGAATGTAAAGTTGGTCTTTGTTCTTTTTTTTTTTAAGTTTTTTTTTTTATTTGACAGAGACAGAGACAGCCAGCGAGAGAGGAAACACAAGCAGGGGGAGTGGGAGAGGAAGAAGCAGGCTTCCAGCAGAGGAGCCTGATGTGGGGCTCGATCCCGGGATCACGCCCTGAGCCGAAGGCAGACGCTTAACAGCTGTGCCACCCAGGTGCCCCCNGCCTTTTTGCCTGCTCTGCTCTTTGCCTCTGCTTTGCTGTGAGAATTTGGTAATTGGCTTTTAAAGCAAAAAGTTGTTCTCTAGCAAAAGGCTTTTCGACCAGCCTTTAGGTAGATTAATTTTTTAAGCCTTCACAGCTTATTCTTCAAACACTACTCTCTGGCACTGCCTGAGGAAGGCAATCACTGAAGGCCCTCAACACACAGCCAGTATTGGAGAGTGTAATTGGCTGAACAACAACAACAAAAAGGAAAAAATGGTGAAATTCAAATAAAAGCTGAATTTGAAGTTGGTCTTTGTTCTTTTTTTTTTTTTTAAGTTTTTTTTTTTATTTGACAGAGACAGAGACAGCCAGCGAGAGAGGAAACACAAGCAGGGGGAGTGGGAGAGGAAGAAGCAGGCTTCCAGCAGAGGAGCCTGATGTGGGGCTCGATCCCAGAATGCCGGGATCACGCCCTGAGCCGAAGGCAGACGCTTAACCGCTGTGCCACCCAGGTGCCCCTGAAGAGCCCTTTAAAGTGACAGCTTCTACACAGGTCTTCTTGTGGAATTCCTCTCAGGATCTCCCTGACCATAAGCTTCTCTCAGAAACACCTGCAGTGGTAAGATAACTTTCACACACAAAAAATTAAATTTCCAAANATTTCCAACACCTAGGAATTTAGAAAGAACAAAATTATCTGGTTGTAAAGAAAAATATGTTGCATAATATTAGGGGATATGTGTAAAAAGAACTCTCTTTTCCTTCAGATGAATCCTCTACAAAGCATTTCTCAGACTCAGTGATTAGGCATACACCAGGACTTCAGTAAACATTTATTCATTATGCAATGGAACATAATCTGGTAAATAAGAGCTTGATCAAAATTTCTTCTGCACTTTGTAGCAGAAAGCAGTCTGACTTGAGTATGCAGGCCACAGTTCACATCCAATTCTACGTGCATGCCAAAAAAGAAATTAAGATGGTTTCTTGGTAGCTTGCGAGAGTATCTGAAGTGCCTGAACAACTTCTATAGAAGATAACAAAGAATTGTGTCCCACAATCACTATTACAAAATAGGACAAGTTTTATTGATGATGGAAATTTTTAGTTAGGCTAAAATATTCTAAAAATAGGGGCACCTGGGTGGCTCAGTCAGTTAAGCATCTAACTCTTGGTTTCAGCTCAAGTCACGATCTCAGGGTCTGGAGATCAAGCCCCATGCCCGCCCTGCATTGAGCCCTGCAATGGGCTCTGTGATCAGCACAGAGTCTGCTGAAGATTTTCTCTCTCCCCCTGCCCCTCCCGCTGCTCGTGCTCCCTCTGTCTCCAAAATAGAATAAATAAATAAAATCTTTAAAAAAAATACTCCAAAAATTTGGGGCACCTTGGTGGCTCACTGGGTTAAGCATCTGCCTTGGGCTCAGGTCATGATCCCAGTGTCCGGGGATCTCACACCACTTGTCAGTCTTTCTGCTTAGGGGGCGTGTACTTCTTTCTCTGCCTGCGGCTCTGCCTTTCTGCTCTCTCTCTCCCTCCCTCTCTCTCTCTGTGTCAAATAAATAAAATCTTTTAAAAATAAAAAAAAAAACCCTAAAAATAAATCCACAACTCTAATGTCTCAAATACCATAGTTGCTTATTTCTTTCTCAGTGCAAAACAGGTAATGTTGTCAGATAGCTCTTACCTGCACAGTGAAATGGGGTCCATATCTCTTCCATTCTGCCAACTCTAGAACCTAGTCAGGGCCTATACCCCACCAGATGAAGGGAATAAGGAGGACACCAACTTTTGAAAAGCCATAACCCAGAAAGGCACACAGCAATTCCACTCCCATTTCATTAATGAAAACTAGATGCATGACCCCATAGAGACGCCAAAGGGGCTGGGAACTGTAGTCTCTGTCTGGGCGGCTGCCATTCAACTACGCTTCTGCTGGCACCAGAAAGGAAAGAGGGTTTTGACGGCCACTTAGTCATCTCCACCACAAATCAACAAGAGTACAACCAAGTTCAGCTTGACTGACAACAGAATTTTAAAGGCGGAAAGCTAATAATTCAGGTTCCAAGGACCAATCATTCAAAATCAATGTAAAAATATCAGAAAAACAGCAAACACAATTTTAAAGTAGAAAGGATCAGAATGTTGGTATGGTATTATAGAGGAGAACTAAAAATTCAATCTCGGATCAATGGTCAATAGTTATGTTATTTTATGCTGTTTCATTTCAGAGAGGAAGCAGTATGCAACAGGAAAGACAGACAGACCTGGTTTATTTGAAGGCTCTGTATTTCCAGCTGTATAAGCTTGGGAGAGTCCGTTAAGTTTTCTGATTTTCAGTTTCTTGTTCTGTAAAATGGAGTTAATACCATCTGTTTACATGACTTTTTGTAATTTATTAATATATAAGAAGAACTTAACAGAGTTTGTGGTACAAATGAATGTTAAATAAGGCAGCCATTACCATTATTATTTTTGTTACGTAAGTTTAAATTTAGAGGTTATCATAACATACTCAAAACCAAGTTCATTATCTTTCTACTGCAACTCAATTCAAGTCTGTTGCCTGAAAAATGCTTCTGTTATTGGAAAAACAACTGGATTGAATCCCTGGATTCAAACCTTTGTAGCCAGCTTTGATTTCCACTTATCTCTTTATTCAAATTCCAAGTGTATTAATAGCCATTTTGAGCCTATCCAGTCTTCCTAATTCACATTTCTATTAGTTTTTTTGATCACTCTACACTTTCCTGCTGTGAGCCTTTTTATCCACCAGGGGCAGGTCAACTTGAAAGACAGTAAGAGAAAAACAGTTCAAACTGTATTCCATATCTAGTCCACTCAATCCCAATCAAAAATTTTAGATCACATTATTTTGCCAAATGTGTGGATTTTAAATCAAGGCTTAATGCAAACTGTGGTCTCGGAATTCAGTAAATCACAATAGAATTTCCAAAGCACAAGAAATTAACTGGTCTCGCATTTTAAAATGATTGTCATTTAAAAGCAAGCACCTACAATCGTTTTACATCTTCGCTTGCACAGATGTAACACACACAGATAAAAAGATCATTTATACTACCTAACATAAAGGCAACTCTTGCCATATTCAAACACCATAAATCTTATTTCCAAGTAACTATAACATTTTTTTCATCATTGAACCATCTGACTTCTTTAGCAGATCTGACACATGCTTCTATCACCTTTTTCTGATTTTTCACCCAAACTAGGCATTTCTCATATGAATTATCATCATCACCTAATTTGTCTCAATGTTTCCTGTATTTCCTAGGCATGTTGATTTATTTTTTCAACTATGCAACATTTGGATATATAAGGCAGTATAGCTAGAAGAAAAAGATTATTTTCTCAAACTCCTTCCTTTTGCAGCATTTAATCTAAGCCATTTGAGCTCCATTTTACTTATTAAGCGTGGAAAAACTTTTAATAGGTATAACAGAGAGGAAAAAGAATGGGCTTCAGAATCTGATCGATCTTACTCTGGATCCTACAAATTATTCCCTGCGTTAACTTGGATATGTTGCTTAACTTTGAGATTTACTTTCCTTATCCTTAAAATGAGGATATAATATCATGCCCTTAAAATTACTATGGAGTTTAAATAAGCTAGATTTTGAGTTCCTTGAAATCAAATACCTAGACTTGATCTTTCAGTCACACACTGTTATATTTCCAGGGCCTAACACAGTGCCCTATACATGATAGGCTGTCAATAAACCATTATGTGTATTATCCCTAATAAAATGTTATAAAAAACCTAGAGTAATCATATATAACTGTAGATAGAAGGACACACTAATGCGCCACAAATAATCGATTTTATTATGAAAGGTCACATAAGCAATGAACAAATAACAAATTCCTCAAGCCAAAAACCAACCCTCAGCTAGTCAGTAACATTTAAAGAAAAAAAAAAAACGCAAAAAACTCCATAGGTGCTGAATTTAGTGTTAGCACATGGCTAGATAACCCATCTAGCCCTGAGATACAGAAAACCCTAAATGTCCTAAGAAAATACCTTCAGGAATAGGGAAGGAGAAAAAGAAAAATTTGATCTCTCTGCTCAAGCCAGAAAAAAAAGTGAATCTCTAATATCCCCAGTTTGCCAGTATAGAAGTTGGTAAGAATTTGTCTCCAAATGAATAACCAAAGGTATCAGAGCCTCTTAACCAGGTTTCTGTTGCAAAACGGGCTTTACAGATAGCTTCTTTTTGATTGTGTGCCCATTATTCTGGAGGTAGGACAATATTAATAAAATTCTCCTGAAGTGCATATGCACTGAGATCACCAAAATGTGGTGAAGGCCTGACACCGCCATCTGCTTATTTTTATTGATCCCTGAACTAGCTTGTTGTATTCACATGCAGGGGTTACTTAATAAGCATTTCACTGTTTAAAACATAAATTGGTCTTTTTTTTTTTTTTTAACTTCAGTTCGGTTCTTTGGGACTGCATGTTTCTGCAAAACAATAAGGTATACTTTAATTTTTACTGCATGACATGACACATTCAGCTCCAATGACTTGTATTGAATCACCCAAATTATAAACCGCGGTTCCAAGGCATAAATGCAAACTAGGTCTGGTCTCACTTTTGTTTTTTAAAGCACGGGGAAAATGGCAATTGGAAAAACCACTGTTCAGTGTCTTGCAGAGCTTTGTTTTCAGTCAATACCACAAAGTGGGTCACATATTCAGCATGGCTCCTCTTAAACCAACTGGTCAATAGCTTACCACATGACATACCATAGTGCTGGTAAAGTCAGTAAGCTGTGTATCATAATTTCCTATTTTTTGGTACCTCAGTGCTTTCTAGCTCTTTTTCAAAGAGGTGACTTTAATATGCATCAAAGAGGGCAGCCCCGCAATTATGTTCCCTCTTGAGTCTGTGCTCGTCAGAATATCAAACTGAACAGCAGAAACCAGAACTGAAAAAAAAGTAGAAGAAACATGCCGGAGAAAAAGCAAAAGGCAGACTCTTTTGGGTTAATTTTCCTCCCTCCAGTTGTGATCCTTTGTAACACTGGAAAAGGGGGCAAGTATCATTGAAGCACATTTATAGGGTGTAGGGCTTTGCAATGGACATATTCTGCCAGACGGCCCTGGTGCCAAATCACAAGGCTCACAACCACAGAAGCAGCCCAGGTTCTAGGAAGTTGTAGCCATGGTCCCACACCCTTTAGTGATGCAAAGAACAATTGCTTAGAAATCCTTAAGGGAGGTATCAAAAGTGAGTAGAAATGGAATTTCATTTATACACATATATCAGTCATTTAGAAAAAAATCTTGCTGGTGTATCCCAGATGTTTCAAAACCTCTGGCCTTTGGGGGTCCCACTTGCAATATCCAAATAAGGTGGGTCCATTCCATGCACAGTGGGGAAACAGCCAATATTTTCATGGTCTCCCAAGGGGTTTATGTTCCTCTTGTTTCATTTATAATATAGTTTCATTTGTAACTACTACTCTCACCTGTTCTTATTGTTTCTCTTTTATGACTTATTTACTTACTCAAGGATAGAGTAGGCAGTTTCTACATGGAAAAAGAAAGTTGGGAGAAGATTAAGCTTCTGCTCTGCTCTGTGACATATTAACATACTTACATGATTAAAAGTGAATTAAAATTGATAAGGGTTTTAATGTCCTGATAGGAAATTCCTCATAGTTGAGTATTATTAGCCATGTATTAGGATTTCTGAATTATGTTTTATTAGCAATTGTCTTTCATCAAAGAAAAAAATGCAGCATTATTGCAATTTTTTAACTTGTTTAATGAGTTTACTTGAGAGGTTTTGTATAGAGTTTTCCAAGGACCTCAAAAGAAAGATCAGAGCGCAGATTTAAGAACTTTATCGATGTTTTTTAACCTTAGCAATTAGCTTGTCCCATTTTAGAAATAGAGACTAACGACCAGACATGTAAAGTATCTAGCTCAAAATCCCAGACGGAAGTGAGAGCCAGTTTCAAAAACATGCTCTCCTAATTGGTAAATTGTTTCTTTGCTGGGCAGATGGCCCTAGCTTTCTGAACCAAGTTCCTTGATCTCTACCTTCCTTCCAGAATTCACGTTTCACTGAGCCCAGCAAGTATTTCAGGTTCTTCTTTAGGGCACTGATTCTCAATCAGATTAAAGCCAGCAATGGGACTAACACAAAAGTCACTTCAGAGGAGTATCTTCTCATAATGCTTGGGCACAATTGAGTGACATCTTGACTCTTAGCCATATGACCTTTCTATAGAGCCTTAGAAAATTAAATTCATGTGAGGATACTACAGGGTGAGGTTGCTACAAAGATGATAGGGTTTCATAATGAAGATCATTTTTACACCAAAATACTCAGAGGCTTCATTCTACTGTTCTAGGGGTAAAAAATGCCTGGAAGTTTCTAAATGGAAAGAGAAGATAGGCTTTGAATTTTTTTGTTATTATTATTATTGTTATTGTTGTTTTAATACTTTCAAAGAAATAAAGCTGATTGATGTTTTCAAAGAAATTAATCTGAATGACAAAAGGTATTTACAATAGTTACATTACCTATATATGTCTCTGGTTTAAAAGTTAATCTTCCCATCAATCTTCCGTCCCTTCAGAAACGTTTCAGTGTAAATGAACAGCAGGTATGTATTGTATTATATTTGGTTCAATTAATGATACTAATAGCTTTTTTTTTTCTTTTTTGCACGTTTGCTGTATGCTAAATTGTGCGGTAAGCACTTCAAAGCAATTATCTTTAATTGCTACAGCAATTTTTTGGGGAATGAGCTTAATAAATATTTGTTAGAACAAATAAATGTAGGGGTCTCTGAGAGATACAGTTTTTGACTGCCTAGAATGCCCCCTCCTTTCTTGTAGTTCTTTTGCAGTATCCTTTCCACACTCCGTGAGGTCCTTTGGGTGTTTTCAGTTACCTTACCATACCCTTCTCCAACAAAAGAAGGAAACACAAAAACCAGGCTGGTCATTGAGAGTAGTATCATCTGCCTGACCATAGTAATAACCCAAGCAGAATCAATCAGATAATTGCCTAAGCATTTGGGAGCAACAAGTCCTCTGAGCTTTCTATTATGGGAATACAAATCTGGAAATGACAGAGACCTTCTTGCCCCATCAGGGACAGTATGAGAATGCAGCTGAGCAGAGAACAACAAAGTCAAGAGGTAAAAAGAGAAACACTATTCCAGCAACATCTTTTGAACCTTTGCACTGAACAGTGCCTAAAGCCAAACTATCCTTGGATTTCAGTTACATGGCCAATCAATCCCCCTGTCTGGTCACTGTAGTTAGATTTGGATTTCTTTCACTTGTAGCCAAAACAGACCAGACCAAACTTCATGAATGAATTCCATTTTACAGATGAGAAAACTGAGACTCAGAAATGTCAAATAAATTTCTCAAAGTCACCAAAAAAAAAAAATGGTGAAGCCAAGGTATAAAACTGGGGTCTCTAGACTTGATAGAGTCATGTGCTAGAAGTTGGCATGAGAGCCTTCTTCTGCACTTGAATACATCATATTCTTAGAGGTTTTGTTCTTCTTCTTGGCCATAATTTGTCAGTTGTGCTCTAAATCTCGGTCCTCTTCACTACCCATGCAGTATAGTTCTGAGACCATGGCTGAGAGCAGCAGACTGAAACCAACTGGTATATCCCTATCCAATCTTGAGTACCGCATTAAACAATGAGTGGAGGAGAGAAATGAGATGATGAAGAAAAAAGGAAAACCCTGCCCTCAAGGAGCAGTGAATTAAAGATAATGTAGAGAGACACATGAATAAGTAATTAAAATATAATGTGACAAGTATTCTATTGGAGTTATTTATGCACAATGAGCTATAAAAGCAAGAGAAGAGTGTGAAAAGCAATTAAGGGAACGTGAGATTTTTCCAGAGGGATAAGACTTAAACTGAGAATTAAAAGAAGAATAGAAACTTGCTCTTTATAGAAAGTAGAAAGAATATTCCTGACCAAGATAATATTTTCAAATTCAGAGTCAGAGTCAGACAGAGTCAGAAAATGGATTTTGATAAGCATCAAATCCATGAATCTAATGTCATTAGTGATGCTCTTGCATTTCTCTTTAAACTGAATAAATCAGTCCTTTATTTCCGGTGCTTTGGTTAAACTTCCAGGATGTTTTCAGGTAAACCTATTTTACTCAGTTCAACAAATATTTATTGAGCACTTTTTATATGCCAGTCTCTATGCCAGGGGATACAAAGATGTGTGTGGGCAGGTGTGGGGTACAAGCAGGAGTTACTGGGGAACAGGGTTGGGTGATGGAGCATGCACTCGTAATAGTCTGATTCTTCAAGGAGCTTGTGCAGAAAGGGAGACATACAAATAGATAATCTCCATACAAAGAGGTAAGTACTCATTTTTTGCTGTTAAACCACAAAGAAAGGGCTCAGAGGAAGCTGCCTGGAGGTTAGGACATCTGACCTGAATTTTGAGGGAAGAGTTAGAATGAGAGTGATTGAAAAAAGGATGACAACAACCTTCCAGGCTGAAGAAATAACTTGAGCAAACGCATAGAGTGAAATTACACAAAGTATGCCAGAAAACCTCAAAATAATGTGGTGTTATTTCAGCAGAAAGCATACAACAGAAAGTGTCTGGAGAGATGGAAAGAGATCAGGTTATGGAAGGATAAAAGATCTAAAAGTTCATTCCATAGACCATGAGGAACCACCAACATGTTTTAAGCAGAAGTGTGACTATACCATTCTGGTTTTAGTTGCAATTGGAAATGGAGCTAAGGTGGGGGGTGGGATCTGAAGACCAAGTTGTTAGTAAGAAGGCTAGTGCAATTTTTAAATCTTTTTTGGGCAGCAGTTACAATTCAGGAGCATTCAGACTCCAATCTCTATTAACCAAGGCATTGATACAAAGCTGTCAAATCCTTTGGCCTCTCTGGATTACAAAAGCAAGATAACTGTGCACTTTGCTATGTAGGTAATAGATGAAAATCATATCTAAAGTAGCTGTTAAAAAAGCCTCTTCATCCTTTAAATATTCCTCTGTGCAAAAACAGATTTTACTTGGTTCTTCCTTTGGTGAGCCTAACCAAACAAAATATTGTTGACACAAAAACAGATGATACAATTCATTGCTCAAGCCAATGCACTAAAATCAATTTGTTTGGTTGGCTTTTTGTTTATTGTAAAGTCATACTGAAGCTCTTATTATAACAGCTCAGAGGTAAATTCCAAATCCAGATCATTTCAGAGTTGGGCTGGAATGGATCTTGAAAGTGCATGTACACTATTTATCCTGCGGGGTTTTTTTTTTTCCACTGTGATTTCTTTTTTTTTTTTTTCGTAGAAGTGTGAAATTTGAGTACACAACCCACAATCACTACAGTCAATGAGAAAAGTAATTCCAAGGACAGCATTCTTCACACTTAAAATGTGCCAACTCACCAGTTTTCAGAGTTAGTATGTACTAGGAAGTAGGGAGGAATTGGCTTTATGAAGTAGTTGAAATGTTTAGAAATTCTATAAAAAGCCTAATATAAATTCCTTATTTGAAAGTAATCTAAGTTCACATAGTACAGGCATCCTCTAAATTCTTCTATGGTATAGAGCTTATTAAAGAAATAGTGGGAAGCATCAGTATTTATCATTATAGCATATTCATCTAATTTGGTGCATTTTAATTCAAGAATTCAGAATTTGACTTGGGTTCATTTGTCACATTCATAGTGACTGAAAACAAATTTAATTTTTGTGTTAACAAACATATGAACATATATACATATGTACACACTGTGTGTGTGTATCAATTATGAAAATCAATTCAAAACAAGGGGTGCTATTTAAAATATTTAACAACTGGTAGAGTTCAAGCACCAATTCATCAAAACAGATGCCAGCCCAAAAAGAATGCATGCCAGCTATAAAGAACCATGGGTATTTCCATAACAATGCATACTTATTGAATATTAACCTTTTTTATATTCTGTAACTTTTTAAATACTCTTTATTTTCTTTTCTGTTTTAGGTATCATCATGAACACATGACCCTTAATAAACTAACTTATTTCAATAATCCACAATGGCTATAATTGTTATGGTTATTTTTATTTTTACTGATATTGTTCTCAAATTTCTTAATCAATGGAAAATCTCCTTTTCGCTTCCAGTACTTCCTTTTCACAGAATTGTCTTTTTTTGTTGAAATAGACTATCGACACATAAATCAAGGGATGAGATGCATGAAAGTTGGTGGTGGTCAAAATTGCCTCTGTAATTGGGCCACATGTGAAAGAGTTGTAAGAGATATGTTTTAAAGTCAACAATTATTTCAAGTATTCCAAAATATACTGAGGTGTTATATCCTACTCTTTTTATAGACTAAGGGTTTCATACTATAAGACTTTCTACTACACAAATACCTCAGAAACATATCTATATTCAAACCCTTTATTCCATTTATTGGGAAAACAAATTCCTACTGCAAGGGAGGAAAAAATAATTTTCCCACTACCCTTCTAGGTTTTTGTCTGAGACGCCCCAATAATAAAAGGCAGATTAACAGGAGAAAAACAAACATAAATTTAATTACATGTATACCTCCTACATACATGGAAGAGACCCAGAAAAATAGAATAACTCCCAGAAATGGCCCAAGTCACCACTTTAAACACCATCTCCAGCTAAAGATAAAAGAAAGATGTTGGGGTGGGAGAGGGCAGTTACCCTCTTACAAAAGGAGATTTCCCTTAAAAAGTAAGCATCTCTTTTAAGAGGGTACTTCTACTCAGTTTTCAGAGCTTCTCCTGGGTCTGTTATTTCTTAAAAACAACCAGTTCAAAATAATCCTATGCCAGAGAGACATATTTGGGGGTAGCAAATTCTGCTGCCGGTCATCACTTGCTTCCTAACTTTTCAATAGTTACACAAGTCTTCTAAATTTAAGAAGGCTGATGAACTGTAAGCTTATGTATTTATTAAAATACATATTCTTGGCACTAAGGATGTTTAGTATTCATTTCAGTTAACTGATTGGAAAGACACCACAAAAATGGGATGAACTATGCTGGATACCTATCCAAACTAATAGAAAGTCATGACATTTATAAATGATGGAATTATGAACATACCTACTTGGACAAAATAGTATCTTTTTTCCAGTTTTTCATAAACCATGTAAAGAAAACCAGGCAAATAGCTATTAGGGGCTTAAAAGCTTAATAAATGGCATGATTTAGATTTAAGACACATAATCCTATTTCAAAGTTCATGTATTTAGCTTCCATACTTTCCAGAATTTTAGAATGCACACTAGATCTACACATGCCGTTATGCCAGTCATTGAGAATAACATATTTTAGAAATCTGTTCTCCAAACTGATTAGGTCTTCTCGAGAATGCACTAGTTGAGAAAAAAAAGTATTTTTTTTCTTCTCTTCTTTTGGTAATATGACTAAGTGGCTATCAAAAATAATAAGCATGCTAATTAATAGATTTAGGAAAGATTAGTCTCCGGGCGCTTGGGTGGCACAGTGGTTAAGCGTCTGCCTTCGGCTCAGGGCGTGATCCCGGCATTGTGGGATCGAGCCCCACATCAAGGCTCTTCCGCTATGAGCCTGCTTCTTCCTCTCCCACTCCCCCTGCTTGTGTTCCCTCTTTCGCTGGCTGTCTCTATCTCTGTCGAATAAATAAATTAAAAAAAAAATCTTTAGGAAAGATTAGTCTCTCCAATTTGTCCTTGGATTCTTGAAATTTATCTACTCATTCATTTAATGAAAATGTATCTATTACTTATTGTTTTAAGTACTGGGAATAAGATAATTAAGAAACTAAATGTACTTTTCCTGAAATTCTGTTTATCTTTTACTATCCCACCCCAGACTTCTCCTCCTGGATATTTCTTACTAATACTTAACTCTGCTTAGGGATTATATTTTCTGGAAAACCTATCTTGATGCCCCAAGATGGAAAGAATTCCTTTTCATATGTGTCCATAATGTTCTCAATTTTGTTCTTTCATAATGTTTTTATCCTAGGTGATCATTGGTTATTTTCTCATCTAAATTCTCCCTGCCCCATGTGTCCTACAAGCAATCACTATGCCATTCACCATGGTGGTCCCCAAATCCCCAAAATGTGTTCAAAACAATCAGATATCCATAAATATTTACTAATTGAATTAATGTGGATCAATGCCAGGGTGGTGCCCCAACTTTCTAAACACTCTTTAATGAGTCAAGCAAACAAAACATAGGTACTGCTGCATTATAAATGCACCATTATAGTAAGTATAGAGTGTAATGAGAATACAAAGGAGGGACAATTAACAGGGTTTTGGCAAGCCCTGGTTATCTCAAGAAGAGATGACATCTACAGCTGTTTGCATCTGAAGGGCTAAGAGGTAAAGGAAAAATGATCTGTACTTCCTGAGTAATTGCATTTCTTGCACCTTACCAAAACCATCAACAGGTTTTTCCTGTTTTTCTTACCCCCAAATCATCATGGAATGCCCTATTCCAAAAGACAGATGAGAACAGTATGTCTATTTCAAGTTAATCAATGTTTTACTGTGAATTGGAATAAGTAGATAAATATCCCACACCAAGGGCTAAGTGACTAAAACACAGAAGCTTATCAACAGTCATTTCTGTCAAAATGCCCCAATTTCATACTCTGGCACTCTTGCTATTATGGAAGGGAAAAGATACCAACTTTGTACAAAGATCAAGAGAAACACAGACTGAAACGGAACTGATTTTTGTAACTTGTCTTCAGAAGAGATAGCCAAAGGCAGAAATTAGAAATTTATGTTAAAATAGAGAGAGAATGACATCTACTAGTTGAGAGAATTTGGCCTTGTGGACAGCTGGTAATGTTTTGTTTTGCTTTTTTTCCTATAAAGGTTGAATGTTTCCCTTTCTTCTTATACATAAAGCTCCAATTAATGATAATGGAAATTATCTATACACAATGGGGGAGGAATTGACCTATTAGCTGCACAGTTCTAATAATAATGAAAGAAAATTAATCCTTAATTAGCTAGCATTGCAGTTAGAAGTATTTTACAAATGCCGTTAAATGACTTTGACTTTATTTCTGTAGAGATCTTCTTCATTCAAACGGAGTTATGTCCAATTCATCCATCATACATTGAAAATATTATTAAGTCAAAAATGCATCTAATATACCTCACCTACTGAACATCATAACTTAGCCTAGCCTACCTTAAATATGCTCAGATATGCTAACATACATTAGCCTACAATTGAGCAAAATCATCTAACACAAAGCCTATCTTATGATAAAGTGTTGAATATCTCACGTAACTTCTTGAATACTGTACCGAGTATGAAAAACAGAATGGTTGTATGCGTACAAATGGTAAGTGTATGGGTTGTTTGTTCTCAAGATAGTAGGCTACTAGAAGCCGTGGCTCACTAGCACTGCCCAGAACTAGGACAAGGTATGGCATATCACTAGCCCAGGAAAAGATAAAAATTCAAAAGGTGGAGCACAGTTTTTACTGAAAGTGTATAGCTTTCTCACTATCCTAAAGTTGAAAAAATCATAAGTCAAACCATCATAAATAGGGGACTATCTGTACATATTAAGCAGTATTTCATGACCATTTCTGATCTAGAAGTACCCATTTTGCTTATTAGTAAAATATGGAGATTTGTGTGAGAATTTTTAAAAAAAAAATAATTTCTTGTAGTTATCATTGGAGCTTCCTGGACTAAAAGTTATTTGTACTCTTAAAAATAAGCTTGGGTTTAGTGATGAGTTCATTTTATTTATTTATTTACTTACTTACTTATTTATTTAGCATGGGGGGTGGGGCAGATGGAGAGAGAGACTCTCAAGCAGGCTCTGCACTGAGCCCAGAGGCAACGTAGGGCCCAATCTCATGACCCTGACATCATTACCTGAGCCAAAATCAAGAGTTGGACACTTAACCAGCTTAGCCACCCAGGCATGCCAGTGATGAGTTCTTAGATATAGCACCATGGCATAATTTCTAAAAATATTTTGATAAGTTGGACTTGATTAAAATTAAAAACTCTTTTGTGAGAAACACAGTGAGAAAATGTAAAGATGCCACAGACTGAGAAAATTTTTGAAAATCACATACCTGATAGAGAATTAAATTTAAAAATAACCAAACTTTTAAAAATTTTAATTAAAAAATTTTAAAAATAGCCAAAAGGTCTGAATGGATATCTCACTAAAGACATACAGATAGCAAATAACCATATGAAAAAAAGGTCCGATATGATTTATCATCAGGAAAATGCAAAGTAAAACAACACTTAAATGCCACTACATACCCATGATAATGACTGAAGTCCAAAGCACCGGCAATTCAAATTTTCACAGAACAACGGAACTCTTACTCATTCTTGGTGGAAACACGAATGGTACATCCACTTTGGAAGTTTGGCAGTTTTTTTTAAAGCTAAATAAAGTCTTACCATACAACCTAGCAATCACAATTTTAGGTTTTTACCTAATTGAGTTGAAGTTTATGTCCACATAACATGCATGTTTATAGAAGCTTTATTCATAATCATCAAAAACAGGAAGCAATCAAGATGTCCCTCCATAAGTAAAAGCATGAACAAATTGTGGTACTTTCAT
Source organism: Ailuropoda melanoleuca (assembly GCF_002007445.2). NCBI lineage: Eukaryota > Metazoa > Chordata > Mammalia > Carnivora > Ursidae > Ailuropoda > Ailuropoda melanoleuca. Next base: position 95,356,705 of record NC_048220.1, on the reverse strand, counting down.
ACAATTGAATACTATTTAGCAATAATAAGGAATGAGCTATTAAGCCATGCAGCGACATTAATGAATCTTATATACACATTGCTAAGCGAGAGGCCAGGCTGAAAAGGCTACATTCTATATATTACCATTTGTATGACATCTGGAAAAGGCAAACCTATAGATACAGTAAAAAAAAAAAAAAATCAATGGTTGGCAGGGATTTGAGTAGGTGAGGTACAGGGGATTTTTTTGAGGGCAGTGAAATTATTCTATATAGCAGTGTAGTGTTAGACACATGATACTATTCACTTGACAACACCCAGAGAATCTGACATCTTCAACCTTAATATATACAAAAAAAAAAAAAAAAAAAAACCAGGTAGAAAACTGAGGAGCCTAAGATGGAATATTGACACTGGCAAAAGTATCTGACTGTATTAGAAATGTATGACAGACAAAACCTCACTGAACTGGGTGGGGGGAAAAGTGCTGCCCTAAGTAATTTCAGAAACAACAGAGACTGTAAGACTAAAGACAAAAGGAATCGTACATAAGCACATACTATAGTTGGTGCAGTGGTTTCCCATCAGATTAACAATCCTAAAACCATAGTACATGTATACTGGGATTGAATGAATAAGTAGATAGATGACAGGTGGTAGGTGCCAGGTTTCTCACTGTTGATGTGAAAGGTTACAGATAAGCAATGAGAAAGACTACAAAATCCATGGGACCCTGGATAACAGTCAGAGACATCAGCATGAACTCATGTTTAGTTTAATATTGATACAAATGGATATCAATACTGATGCAGATACAAATATTTGCTGAATATGTGTATATACTCAGGTTGGTACATACACATCTATTTCCTAGCTCTATTTGTTGAGAGATCCTAGAAGTAATGACACTCCAGAGCAAAGCGGCCCTTTCTGCCCTAAATTCCAGTCACAGGGCACTTGTCACTATATAGCCTCCCACGTAATCTCTGTGTGTTTCACAATCTGTCCCTGACTTCAAGACTCTACATCAATTCTAACTTGTAGCTCCAGTAGGATAGTTAAAGGCAACATGCATAATTATATCCAAGGGAAAAATCCCCTATGATATTAAACTTAAGAACTTAAAGCTAATGAATTATTCATGTATTCATTCTTCTACAAACTTCTATTGAATGCCTACTATTCTGAGAACTGTAGTAAGTACTAGAGATACACAAAAGAACAAAAAAGCAAAGCCTCATCATAAAGGAAATTAGTTTAGTGTCAAGAGACAAAAAATCAAAACAAGTAAAATGCAATGACACCAAGAATATTAAAATAATGAGAAATGTCAAAATGCAAATAATTCCGGGTGATGTACAGAAGGAATTTAAGTTAAGCCTGCTTTAGAATACGAAAGGTTTCTCTGAGATTACATTTATAACTGACATTGAAAGAGCTAAAAGATTAGCATTTATTCTGTGATTAACATGTGAAAAGTTTAGGGGAGAGCTTGACAGAAAGAAGGAGAAGCAGGTGCACAGGAGCTATTCAATGACAAGAGGAGCCTGCATGGCTGGATCATAGAGAGTGGGCTAGGATGACATCAGAAATGAGGGCAGTGGGAAGCAGGATTAGACATTGCAGGGTGCCATGGGGTGTGCTGAAGGAAAGCATTGAAAGGGTTTGAAACTGGGGATAGTTTGGTTGATGTTTTAATACTACAACTCTGTCTGCTCCGTGCAAAGTTAACTCATTTAGATCAAAACTGTTAAGTAAAAGGACCAGTTAGGGTACTACTTTAATGGTCAAGTGATGACCACCCAAACTTTAACCAGTATGGGATTCCTAAAAAGCCTCCCCTAGATTTCACTATTCCTCTACTAGACAGACACCACACATATAACTTTTTTTGAAAACCTCTTAAGTGCTTCATTTTACTGTTAACCAGTGAACGCCAGCTCCAATTCAACTCAGCTCTCTAAGCGTGTAGAATGCCTCCTACACTTCAGATGCTGGTGTATGGCAAGATGCGTAGGCACAGACCCCTGCCCATGAGGTCTCCTAGTCTAATAGAAGAAAACAACATGCATACAAACAAAATCAGAGAATCTGCTATCTGTACCGCAAAATAAGATCAATAGTACCACATTCACCTAAATAAATCTAAGTATCATTGTGCTCTAACTAATCCCCACTTCCTCACATTTATTCCACATGTTTCAGGTGTTAGAATTACATTCTTTAACGCTGATCTGCTTCAAAAGTCAATGTCAGGGGGAAGTGCTTTTTTTTTAAATGACAGCATAATAAAGACATATGTGATAGACTAACTGGGAAAGTTTAGAGAAAGAGTCATGGCCCCCTTATAACCATCTTTGTAAGACTTGAATTACAAAAAATCATCTGAATTTTCTTAAGCAGCAGTATATTTGTTTCAAAATAACTTATCCTGAATTTAAATATGTGAAAAGAGAGATGGAGAAGAAAAGTCTAATTTAAAATCTAACTATGCCACAGCAGACTTAGGATCTAAATTTTAAGCAGAAAGAAGAAAATTTAAGATGCAAAATTTTAAGTTACTAACATGGAAGTTAAAGATGTACTTCCCTAACCATAAAGGTATAACGGGCTTTCTGCTCCCAGTATTTTGACGTGCTAGATTCTCTGAGAAGTTTGTGACAGCATGTAATTACGCTTGAAGAAGTTAAAGGCAATTTCCAAAGGGGCAGGGGACAGAGGAGGAGAGAGGAAGAGAGGGCTGACAATTATAAATAATCAATGATGGCAAAGTCTGGTTGGGAGTAAATGCCAGTTAGAAGACAGAGATAGGAAGACCAAGCTTTAGTTCCCTGCTCAGAGGGAGGTAAAACCAGAGACTCTCTTTAAAAGAGCTAAAGTGATCCCAGGGTGTTATCAGTTTCTCATTCACAGCAGAAGCAATTGTAAATACTCTCTGAAGAGAAAAATTGTCCCTAATTCAGACATGGGATTTTCGCAGATTAAGCTCAGTGTATGAGTACATTAAAAATAACGAACAAGAAAACAAAAGTTTTTGCATGAGATTGACACCAAAAACAAAAATAAATGATGCATGCTCCTAAATTAATTAAATTAATTAAATATTAATTAATATTAATATTTTTAAATTGCCAAAGTGAATATATAATAGCTATTACTGAAATACGTTTTAAAGGATGGAATAACATAAATAAGTAATATGACACTATTAAGAAAAACCAGGCATATTTAAAAAAAAAAAGACCAAAGGGAATTTCTATCACTTAAGAATTTAAAAATTGAAATTTAAAAAAATCGGTAGACAGGGGAACCTGGGTGGCTCAGTCCATTAAGCATCTGCCTTTGGCTCAGGTCAGGATCCTGGGTCCTGGGTCAAGCTGGCTTCCTGCTCAGCTGGGAGTCTTCTTCTCCCTCTCCTGCTGCCCTTTCCCCCACACTTGTGTGTGCTCTCTCTCAAGTAAATAAATAAAATCTTTAAAAAAATCAGTAGACAAATTAAAGAGCAGATTAGGAACCAACTAAAGAGAAAAATAATTACACAAAATATATATTTAAATAAATCGTTCAAAGTAAAGCATTGAGAGAAAAATTAAGAAATAAGAAAGAGGTATTAAGAGAATACAGAGGACAGAATAAGTTTCAACATATATCATCAGAGTTCCATCAAGAAAGAATAGAGAGAATGGAGGGGGAGACATATTGAAAAAAAAAAAAAAGAAAAGAAAAAAAGAAAGTTGGCTAGGAACTTTTCAGAACTAAAGAAGGACATAAAAATAAAATATATATGAGACAGTACAAACCAAATGAGATCTAAAGTTAAATCTATTGTGAAGTAAAGAGCACAAAAAATAAGTATTAAACTTAAGCAGAAAAAAGACTTATCAAGCAGGAGCAAAAACTTTTTATCCTTTTAACACCAATTGTGGAACAAGAATACAAGGCATAATATGTCCAAAGAGCTGAGAAAGTGAAAAAAGTCATCTTAAAACTGTATTCCCAGCCAAACTGGCTCTCAAGGAAAAGGGTAAAGTACAACTGTTTGGGGATAAACAACAACAACAAAAATGTGATCAGTTTTACCACCTATAGAGCTTGACCACAGATATTTCCATAAATATACTTCCAGGAAAAAAAAAAAAGGAAAATAATCCATAAAGTCTGTGACAGAGAAGGAAACTTTGAGTAAAAATATACATGAATATGTATTACCTAAATCAGCTCTTCTCAAATACGGATGGTACTATTTGTGGTAGTATAATGTGGTGGGGAGGGGTATTTTTGATTGTTAAAATCGTTAGTGACTATACTATCCGCATTTAGCAGGACCAACAATGTTAAATATCTATTAAAGGGGAATGACTAGATCACTTTTTTTTTAATGCTTGTTGATAAATGAAATATTTCAGTTCATGTTTCCTTTCGGTATTATTAATATCTATTTATCAGAACCTCATTTTTTTTCAAAAAACATTTACTTTTATCTTTATGAGTATAAAAGCAATTTATGTTGACATCATTTAGAAAATATTTTAAACCACCTATTTTAAAAATTACATTATCTCACTGCACCAAAAAAAAAAAAAGAAGGCTATCAACGTATCAACATTTGGGGGGATATTAATGTTAATATTTTCATTTTATGTATATACATATATTTGAAAAATTAAATTGTGGTAATATTACAAATGTTATTTTTCATCCAGTTTATATTTTTTCTTATCAAAATATTTTTATAGTCATAAATTCTCTTCCATGGCACTACTTAGTGTTCCAGCATTTGATGTATTACAACTGATCTAATCAAGGCTCTAATGTCAAACACCTAGACTGCATCTAATGTTCACTATTACAAATGATGCTGATGTTTCTGGCCTTCGTTGTTCTTTTTGGCCATGTAAACTACATTTACTTTGGTTATATCTTCTCTAGAACTTCAGAAGTCTGATAACTGTCTCAATTCCAATTGTGGCTGCTTTTGTATTCTTAGGAACAAGAAGATATTGCTTCAATCCATATATTTCCATTGTCAAAGTGAAATCTGATCTTCTGAATCCCTTTATTTAAATCATAAATTGGCACATTTTGAAACATCAAAATTCCCTCCCTCACAGCTTCCCTTAATAATGCAATTTTGAATTTAAGATACAAATTTTACCGAAATTACTATTTTATTTTATTGTTTCCTTAAAATATTCCAATGCTTCATATGACTTCAAAAACACAAGAACAGTAAGATGCTTATGTGTAACTGGTTCTAGTGTCCACTCCTGTCATGTTATACCCATTTCATGTTATTTCCCACAGTAGAAAATTTAAAATAACTGCTTTACTAAAATGTATATCACAAACCATAAATTTCAGTCTTTTAAAGTCATGATTTAGGGGGTTTATTATATTTATTGATTTATGCAACCATTACCACTAATTACAAAGTATTTCCATCATCCCCAAAAGAAATTCCATACCCATTAGCAGTCATTCTCTTTGCCCCCTCCTCTCAGCCCCTGAAAAATGCTAATCTACTTTCTGTTTCTTTGGACTTTCTCATCTGAACATTTTCCATAAATGGAATCAGACAAGCAATAAAATGTATTGATTAAAGAATCAATCCCAGTGTTATGCAATAAATACTTACTGAATGACAGAATTATATACTTATTTATTAATATAATTCTAGTTTTCCATGAGACCTTAAAGATTATCAGCCTGTTTTACCTTGTAAGTGAGGGGAATTATGACTAGAAGGTGAACAGATTATCTCAGACCACCCAGAGTAGGGGCAACCCTGCTTTCCTGATTCCTAATTGAAGTTTCCTTTTTCCACACTAAGCTACATGCATCCTATACTAAGACCCCCAAAAGACACACCGGACATGACAAATGCTGACCAGAATGAGTTCTCTTGCTAAAGAATATGAAATTCATCAAAGAAGGGATAATTGGGAATGTGGGAGTGGAAATTATGCATGTTGGCAAACCAATCAATGCTATTGACTGCAAAGACGCTCAGCTTAGAGTCACTAGAAATGATTATCAAAATTATCTTTTATTTTACATTCAAACGGTTTCTTTCTGGGAGCCTAATTTCTTTCATATCTACTTACTATATAGACCTCATTTTTACCTTTTATTTCTGACACCCTTTACTGCGTTGTGATTTGCTAAGAGGCAGTATTGAGATACCAGATCCTTGGCACTGACATTTATTACTAGGCAGGGGATGGGGCTGGGGTAGGGGTGCTGAGGGTTGAATGTCTGAGCCAGAGACAGAAAATTGCATCCTAGAGGGCTATCAACAGCAAGCAGACACTGAAGTAAGAAAAAAATAAAAAGCGGTGAGGAAAAAAACCAACCCTGTTGCTATAGATCTGAACTATTAAAAATTATATGTAAATGACACACGGAATAAAATCTTTCTCTTAAGGCTTAAAGATTAGTTCAACTTTCATTGGCAGCAGCAAACAATGCTTTTGTATCTTTCTAAAAGAATTCATTAGGTTTTTATTCCCTTTTTCTATTCCCTCCTCTTCTTTCCCTCAGTTTCCATAACCATTCAGTCCTAAATTCATTAGGTAGGACAAAGGAAAGTAGGTATTCACACACTGGGAGAGAGGGAACATGTTGACCCAGATGGGGTGGCCTAAGTTGTTTCCACAGATGCATGACTCCAAGCAGAGTATGGAGAGCCTGAACATGATAAGGAGGGCAAATCCGTAGAGGGGCAACCTGGTGTGGGATGGAAGCGCCAGAGCTCATATAGGATGAGAAGGTCATCCACAGGAGTGGGGGAAGGAGAATGGTGTACCCAGTAATTTATGGCACAGCTCTAGTATAAAGAAAGAAAAGCACCCTCATTTGGGTGTGGTCCAGCATGGTGCGAGCCCAAAGAAGGTGAGGAGGGTGTCTGTATAGTGTAAGCAGGCATCCAGGAGAAATGAGTCAGAGCTGAGCAGAGCAAAGAGGGCCTCAGCACACAGAAGGGGTGGCAATGGCAGTAGAAGATTGGTTATATAGAAGGAATTGGTCAAAAAAGTAAATGCATAACATTAATGCAAGCCAATCTTCTAAACTTCAGAGGATACAGTTACAAATATGCAAGAGGAGAACTCAATTATCCATGTGGTGGATGATTGAAGTTGGAAGCATAGGGTGAATTTATGATTTTCAACATATGGATATAGAAATAAGCAGAGAGATAAGTGTATATACATGTATGCGTCCATATGTGTATCATGTATACAAAGGTGGCCTAGGATCAATGACACCTTTCACTATAAATATATCTAATGCCCAGCTCTTGGCTTCTCAATACCATTCACCACCAAAAGGAAGTAAGATGCTGTAGAAACAACCGTGTCCAGCAGTGAGTCAGGGAGAGTAGAAAAATAGCCCGGGATATATTTTTTGTGCTAAAAGCAACAAGTATTCAAGGAATGATTCGGTCATATTAAAAGTACATAAGGGACAGCTTGAAGGGGCTCTTGTTGACCAAATCTGAAGCAATTTGAGTTTCGAAATAAAGTGATAGATTAGAAGGCACTGACAAAAATAGGAAACCGTGATTCTGTAATTTGATGAGATGGTTAAAAAGTAAGGTCTCATAAGATATTTATAAATTTCAAAAGAGAAAATAGTGACCGGCAGACACCAGCTTAATTAAGGGATCAAAGTGAACATCATTAGTAATATCACAGCTCAAAATAGTGAGCCACCTGATAGGACACCGGGAGAAGGACACACCATCACTTCGGCAGTATTCCTCCTAAAAATGCATAATTTAATACAATCATGAGTAAGCAAAAGACAAACACAACTGAAGGACATTTGAAAAAATAACTGCTCATCTTTAAAAGGGTCAAGGTCGTGAAAGCGAAGGAAAAAACTGAAGAGCTGTCCCAATGTGAAGGAGAATAAAGATCCATGAACTAAATGCGGTGAAAGGTTGTAAACTGGATCCTTTCATTATGAAAGATATTCTTGGGACAACTGGTATCACTAGAATAAGATTAGAAGTCCAGATGATGGAATGTATCTGTATTAATTTCCTGATTTTTTTTTATAGTTTATTATGATGAAGTAAGAGAATGGGGAATGTACTGCATGTAGGTCCATATTCTGGTTGTTCCAAAGGATAAAAGACAAATTTCAAAACCACAGGTATCATAGAAAAAAATCTAAAGTAATGCATTAAACAAACAAACAAAAACAAGTAAACATACACTAAATTATTAGTTGATCAGGAAGTATCAGGTCAGGTTAGCCCCACTCAATTGTCATGGGGACAAAACATTATTTGTACTTTCCTACAAATATCAGATTGTATCAAAAATATTTTAAAATTTTGGTTAAAAAAAGATCTGAATTTTAAATAATCATTATCACTCGATTCTTTACATCACATACAGAAGCCAACATATGACTTCAGGAATCAGCAATATGTCAGGCTCAGCAGGATTGTCATTTCTGATTTTTCACACCTAAGAGAAACAAAGCAGAGCCATAAAAGAATTGTGCCTCTTTGTCAGCTGTAAGAACATTTGCTAATCAAAGCTCCGCTTTCTTTCTGCTTCTTGCATATAATTTTGCTGTGCATATATGCCGTCTATCTCCTGAATCCAGACCTACTACACTATTTGGTGCAGTATGTAACAGTATTAATACCTAACACTTAATACAGTATTATCAGAAATATTAGTAGTAATCATAGCAAACTCTTAAACATCACTTACTATAAATGCCAGGCATTGCCTCAGCACATAACATTCATTAATTCATTTAATACACGCAGCAAACCAATAGGATTATGCTAATATCATTCCCATTTTACAAATAAGGAAACTGATACACAGAGAGATTAAGCCACTTACTCAAGGTCATACAGCTAGTAAATGTCAAAGCCAGAATTTAGAGATGGAGTATTTGACTCTAGAGTCACATAAATATTTCTTTACTAAAATTTTATAAATTTACTTCCCTTGAGTGGTTTACTAAGGATGAAAAACCTAATCCCCCCACTGGATTACTTTTAAAAATCACCCAAACCGTAATGTTGCCCTGGTTTCTTTAAAAAATATATCAGCATCTAAGAGGAATATAAACCAATATATCTTATTTTCATTACATACACAATATGAGTCATATCTTCAGTAGACCCACTCTTTTTCTGTTATTATACAAAAGTCATCAGTTTTTAAATAAATAGAAATTTTGAAACTGAAATATTTTATACATTTTTTCTTATAAGTACAATTTCACAAATTGAATGAAACTATTTGAAACTCAATTCTGAAAATGCCACAATATATTAATTCATTACTTCAACAAATATTATTGAGCAAGCATGATGCACCAACACTCTTTGAGGCACTGGACAAAAGTTTCCAAAAAGAAAAAAGCAGCCAATTTAACTAGTAAGACTTTACAGAGTTCTCACTAATAAATCCAGTGTGTTAAATAAGATACAAAAAGTTTCATTCATTCATTCATTCATTCAATCACTCATTCATCCAAATATACTTATTTTTTAGTATGTCCTAGACTGTGGTTGTAGGTATAAGGACAAAGACAACAATAATGAAAAAGAACTAAAACAAGCTTAAGCAAGTCACTGAGAAAAACACCCCCAAATATTGTCACTAAATTCAAAATTAATTATTTCAGCAAATACAAATACTTGAAGTCCAATCCATTCATTGGCCATCATGAATGCAACCATCTTTAAAAGGCCCTTTAAGAGCAACAACTACTGACTTCAGGCACACCTGTTCAGAAAATTATTTTCAGACAAAGAAGATCTTTCAGTATCCCGGAATCACACCACTATGGGCACTCACACTCTTCACACCATGGGCACCTATCCCTACCACAGCCTTGCCTCCTCTCCCTGTCTGTGTGTACCTCAGGTCCTGGGTTTAGTCAAAATGAAAAGACTGCCACCTACTGAAGTACAGGCAACTACATTTGGAATCTTGAGACATGTTTAATTTAACCCTCTAGACTCAATCCTTTTTCTACTGTACACATCACCTATTCTGAGGCACTCTGGGGACAACTAGCATGTAGGTTGTGACTGGCAGTTGATCAGGAATAAACCTTGCAAAAGCCACTCCTTGACTGACAAAATAAAGTAATAATAAGGTAATTCTTGGCTCAATAAAATTATTCAAAGCAGCATAACAAATTCCTTGAGATAATTCCTAGTATAAATACTGAAATTGGGTTTCCCTATTCACCCTTCCTGCCCACTAGGCTGTTAACAACCTTTTTCTTGCTAAAACAGTAAAATCAAAATGGCCAGCAAAAGGACTATAAAAACTATCAAAAGAAAGGAGGATGAATCATAAAGATTTCTTATACCTTTCTGTGTTTGCATCTTCATTCAATGTCATCCCTAACTTGTCTATAACTTCACAAATCTCACCCCAAAGATGAAAGTGAAAAGTCTCTTCAAAATTCATACTATAGCAAGCAAGCACCAGTCATATCACTGACAGTGAGAGGGATTATTTTTTCTGAGCAATAATAGAAAAAAACAGATTTTCCCATTAATCATAATTACCTGAGGTTTAAAGAAAAATTAATGTTGAGAAATCAAAAATTAACTCATTAGGTGAAAATAGTAGATCCCCTTCAGATTCACTATTCATGAATGTTGGCATTCATTAGCTAAAACAGAAAAGGCAGAGCTGCAGATAACACATAATTTACCGAAAGGTTACCTGAATGATGCCAAACATTCTCCAAATACAAATAAAAGCTTGATTAATGGCTTAACAGCCAATGAAGCTCATTTAAATTAGCTCATGGGGGAAAAGGTAATTCTCAAACTAAGCTAATAAGTCTCACTGTTCCTTGAACTAAATTAACTTTATTAACTTCATTGTTTAAATTCATGATTACTTAACATTTAAAATGTGTTTACTATTAGAAACTCAATAGTTGATTTCATTATTTTAATAAGTCATTAATCAAATACAAAAAAAAAAACTAAATCACATCTGCCAACTTGTTAATGTGTCAGATTTTTTTTTAAATGGCCTGATTCCCACAGGCATACATATGTATGTATTCATATATGATATATATATTCTACGTCCTAAAATATTTTATTATTATTTTAAAGTTTCAACAGGGGCATGAATTTTGTATACAAATAAATAAGAGCCCTCAAGTTACTTCTGAAGAGCCAAAGAACTGTATTTGCTACAAAATTTCTAAGGGTACCACTTTCCCCCCAAATTAAATGCATAAAGATATGGACGTTTTCTTTTAGCTAGAAATACTGAAGGTAGTAGCAAAAGCTATTGAGATCTGGTAATATCTTAGAAGATGCATACTAAAGAACTTAGGGAGAAGGAATTTTGAGGTATACAACTTACTTTCTAAAGATTCAGCCAGATAGACAAATAAAGCAAATATGTCGGAATATTTACTTAGCCATCGCAATAACAAATAACTCCAACTTTCAATTTGGGATGGATATATAAATATCCACCCCAATGTGTGTATATATATATACACATATATATAATTTTAGTATTCTTCCAACTTTCCTGTATGTTCAAAAATTCTGGTAACACATGTCAAATGGATATATATATATATATATCCATACGTATATATATACATATATATAATTTAAGTATTCTTTCAACTTTCCTCTATGTTTGAAAAATTCTGGTAACACATGTCACATGTTGGAAACAAGAGATAGCAGATAGCTCAAGAACAGGGGAATTTCTGTTTGATATCTTTGAGCAATATCCAGCCTCCAATATGACATTCTTGAGTACTTCAGTCCAAACAAATATCTTTATCATCATGCTCTAATACCAGAATTGATAACACCTACAAGATAGGTATATATCATCAATGATTTGCTATCCATAGGTATTTCAGGGTCTTATTTTTAAGAAGGCCAGACAGATGGAATTCTCAATTGTTACACAACATCAGGCATCCAAATCAGTAAAGAAAACTGAACAGATATTCAAAGGACTAGTGAAAGAGTTGGTAGACATGGCCTTTTGAAAAGCATTCTCATCACTCTGAGCTCATTTTAATCAACAGAACCTCAGGACTAAACTCTGGCAAATAAAGTACCTAAGTCCTTCAGCATATTAATGCATATGTAAGCCAGGCTAGTCCAAATGGTCATTTTAAAAAGTAGACTTAGTTCCTACCTCTGGAATATAAAAGGGAAGAGCTCTACATGGACCTGCTCCTGAGGGAAACTGGTAAAAATTATTTTTTTAAGATTTATTTATTTATGAGAGAGTGTGCATGAGTGGGAGAGAGAGAGGGAGAGAGAGAATCCTCCAGCAGACTCCCCACTAGGCACAGAGCCTGACGCAAGGCTCAGTCCTAGGACCCCGAGATCGTGACCTGAGCCCAAATCAAGTCAGCCATTTAACCAACTGAGCACCCAAGTATCCAATGGTAAAATTAGTTTTTTCATTTATTTAAATTCTCTGGAAATAGTCATAAGGTCATATAGCAAATAAATATTTGAATCAAGAAAATCTACTAAAACCCAGAAATGAGTATCTGTGGTATCTGTACTACAAACTGATCCTTCCCTCCTCCAACCCAACCCAGCATAGTAAAAACTCTGTTTTAGTCTGATGTAGTGAAGAATACAGGGCTCCTCTCTTCCAGAAACCTGTCAAGAGTTACAGGATTTGGGGTATATTATCAGGAGCAGCAGGATGTCAGCATTTTTCACCCTCTCCTCCAGCTATCTACTGCAGAAGCTAAATTCCAGATAGTGCAGCTGAGAAGTCAAGAGCTCCCTTCTTACATTTAGCCTCCACTTGCAGAGCAGAAGACATTGAGGGCATTGCCTTCACCTGGCAGAGGTTCCATGCCAGGCAAGACAAGTCAAAAAGACAAACAAAAACCAAGTCCACTTGGAGGGGTTGATAGCTAAAGGGTGTAGGGGGTTTCTGATGGGTAATGAAAATGTTCAAAAACTGATTCTGATGATTGTTGAACAATTCTGTGAATATCCTATCACTAAAAACTAAAATGGGGAATTATACAGTATGTGAATTGTATTTCAATAAGGTTGTTACCAAAATAAAAAAAGGTCTCACTTTTCCTTTCTCTTAATGATATAATCAAAAAATACATGTTTTTTTTCAATCAACATATAAATTATTAGTGGTGGATACCATAATAATAATAATAAAAATCTTAGTCCTTGAGATACTCCTATCATGAGAGAGTACAATTATAATAATTGTAATAAGAATAATGGTGAGAATACATATAGTGTGCTGGTGGATTTTATAAGAGAGACCTACAAATACTTAAGAAATCAGAGGAAGTGACATCTGAACTTATTCCTGAAAAAATATGGGGTAGTGGGCAAAACATAACCAGCTGCATACCAGGGTATGGACAAGTTTAGAGACAAGAGAAACTGTATGGCCTGCCCTCAAATTGCAATCACACAGTACGGCTCAAAAACAAAATTCAAGGATGAGGAGAAAGGCTTAAGGCCAACGATGTAAGTAGAGACCAGGTTTTCTCATTGATCAGCAGAAGTGGAGTCAAACTCGATGATTACAAATGGGTACCACCAACTTTGGCAGTATCATAGGCATCCCATACCATGTCCCCTATAGCTACTGACCCCAGTTAGTGTGTCTTACATGTGTTGCTAGCCAGTATCAGAAATTCATGAAGCATTAGGAAAAATTTTATTTGCAGTTTATATTCAATGTTTCTGAAATGCCATGTTTTCTCAATCTCAAATGTTCATATTTCCTCTTCAAACCAAATCACCTGGTATCATTTTCTTTATAAGTCTTAGTTCTTACATTTTTTTTTAAAGATTTTATTTATTTATTTGACAGAGATAGAGACAGCCAGCGAGAGAGGGTACACAAGCAGGGGAGTGGGAGAGGAAGAAGCAGGCTCATAGCAGAGGAGCCTGATGTGGGGCTCGACCCCATAACTCCGGGATCACGCCCTGAGCCGAAGGCAGACGCTCAACCGCTGTGCCACCCAGGCGCCCCTAGTTCTTACATTTTAATATTGTTTTCTTCTCCTGCTAGAATATAACTGCTATTATGAAAGCCGAAAACCTAACTTTCTTGTCTTTGCTGCACCTTCAGTTCCTGGAACAATGTATCATACATAGCAGGCACTCAACAAATGTATGTAAATGAACAAACATTTATTAATGTCCCATTAGTTCCCAATTTTTTATCTGTTTAAACTAAAAAAACTTTGAGATTATATCGAATCTTTTTTTAATAAGAATATTGCAATTTTATTCTGTATAATCCCAATTTGAGTAATGAAATTTTCAAAAATGTCTAGATTGGATAAATGCCTTAACTTAGTTGATTTTTTCCCATGCTATATGTTTTTTTTTAATGTTTTTTTATTATATTATGTTAGTCACCATACAGTACATCCCCGGTTTCCGATGTAAAGTTCGATGATTCATTAGTTGCGAGATTATATCGAATCTGTACACCTCTAAAAAGATTTCCCATGCATGGAAGGCGAATTGATAATAGGGGAGGGGCTAGCAAACGGTCAAAACACTGTTGTTTTTTTCAAACCTTAGTTTTTCGAAAGACAGTTATCATTATCCTTGAGGAAGCTGAGAACATAGCATTAATTGTCTCTTTGGTCGAAAGAGTCTTGTCAAAGTAGTGACCTTTGCAGTGCATGTCAGACACAACTGATCTTCCTAGGTAAGCAAGAATCCAAAGCTCCATCTGGATTTTCTATTTGCCTTTGTAATATTTAGTTTTGAGAAACCTGACTTACATGGTTGCCATGGAAATGAGTACAATGGTGAATCATGAAGCTTTCAGAAGAGCGCTGCATAAATGTAAGGAAGTGCTATTTTTATTAATGTTTGTTTAAAAAAATTGGTAATTCTCAGGGTAAAAAAGATACTATAGAAAATGAGAAAATTTATTATTGCAGTTCCTACCCGGGTTATGTTTTGTAAATTCTATGAAAAATAAATAAATACATTGTTGCAATGAATCAAAGCAAATATAAGACTACATCTATATTTTAATTTATTATTTTATAAATGTAAGTCTATCATAAATCATAAGGCCTTTGAATGAAAATACCCAATATAATAGCCATTTATTTTATATGTGTGCATAGGTTCTCTTGTCCAGTCTCAGCCTTACAAAGCATCTCCACTCTCTTTTCTTTTTTTTTAAGTTTTTATTTAAATTCTAATTGTTAACATACAATGTAATATTAGTTTCAGGTATCAAGTTAGTGATTCGACACTTCCATACAACACCTGGTTTATTTTCAACTATAGCACTCAGTTTATATTTTAAAGCCCAATAGGCACTAAATAAACAATTAAGTAAATAAATAAAATGTAATAATTAAATTGGCAACTATGAAAATAAACCAACTTTATTTTATAAGCAGCTTTTGCTTTCACTGCCTTCTGATATAAAAAGAAACAAGTACTGATCTGTCAACTCAATATGACAACTGTAGTGGGAAACCAGTATTGCATGAAATGTTTATTGACCAGAATTTGGGACAATTAAAGACAGCCCTAGGATACAATCAGATTTCCCAGATGGAAAATGAACACCGAGGAACAATAGCCCTCACCTTTCTGTGGTATATTTTTAATTACATTTTCTTTATTTTTGGTCTGTATAGAAATTTTCTTTATCAAGTTTAATAATTCTAAATTGGCTTTATTAGGAAATATGTAATAGCTACAGTGAATCGGTGGAATGATTTCCCACCATGATTAGTAATAGTA
>NC_048220.1:95335773-95336518 GCF_002007445.2 Ailuropoda melanoleuca | reverse complement strand
ATGGACCTGCTCCTGAGGGAAACTGGTAAAAATTATTTTTTTAAGATTTATTTATTTATGAGAGAGTGTGCATGAGTGGGAGAGAGAGAGGGAGAGAGAGAATCCTCCAGCAGACTCCCCACTATGCACAGAGCCTGACGCAAGCCTCAGTCCTAGGACCCCGAGATCATGACCTGAGCCCAAATCAAGTCAGCCATTTAACCAACTGAGCACCCAAGCATCCAATGGTAAAAATTAGTTTTTTCATTTATTTAAATTCGCTGGAAATAGTCATAAGGTCATATAGCAAATAAATATTTGAATCAAGAAAATCTACTAAAACCCAGAAATGAGTATCTGTGGTATCTGTACTACAAACTGATCCTTCCCTCCTCCAACCCAACCCAGCATAGTAAAAACTCTGTTTTAGTCTGATGTAGTGAAGAATACAGGGCTCCTCTCTTCCAGAAACCTGTCAAGAGTTACAGGATTTGGGGTATATTATCAGGAGCAGCAGGATGTCAGCATTTTTCACCCTCTCCTCCAGCTATCTACTGCAGAAGCTAAATTCCAGATAGTGCAGCTGAGAAGTCAAGAGCTCCCTTCTTACATTTAGCCTCCACTTGCGGAGCAGAAGACATTGAGGGCATTGCCTTCACCTGGCAGAGGTTCCATGCCAGGCAAGACTAGTCAAAAAGACAAGTCAAAAAGACAAACAAAAACCAAGTCCACTTGGAGGGGTTGATAGCTAAAGGGTGTAGGGGGT
>NC_048220.1:95309800-95335673 GCF_002007445.2 Ailuropoda melanoleuca | reverse complement strand
GGAGTCTGCTTCTCCCTCTCCCTCTGCCCCTCCTCCCCTGCTTGTATGTGCTCTCTCTCTCAAATAAATAAATAAAGTCTTTAAAAGAATAAAATATCTTCTCAACGTCTCTCAATGTCTTCAATTCTTGATCTCTGTTAAAAAGTAATGAGAAGCTCTGTGGAAATGAATTCCTATATTATTGTGCATGTGTATGACAGTGCTGAAATAATGATGACAAATTTAGCAAAAAGCAGTGGCTACTAGGAAAATATTTACTACTGTGGTGAATTGCACTATTTATTCACAATCACTTGCTTCCTCTGCACCCTTCCCAGGCTGCCTGGTGGTCAGATTATATTTACCTGGCCAGGTGATTCAGGCTTGATTATGTGATTTGTTTTAGCCAATGGAAAGTGGATGGATATGACTTGTGCCTCATGTGGGCAAAGGCTTGAAAAGTAGTGTGATTTGGGGCTGGCATTCTTGCTCTGAGACCATCACCATGACAACTGATTGTTCAAAAGAGTGGTTGGCTATTCTATCAGCTTGGGTTCTAGAGAAGATACATGGAGCTCAGGCAATCCCAGCAGAATTGAAGCCTTCATGCAGCCACATACATGAACAAGAAATAAACATGTATTGATATATGCCACTGTAGTATTGGGGTTGTTCTGCTGCAGCAAAAGATGAGTAATACAACTATTTCAGAGTTTAATATATTTGCAAAAAAAAACAAAAACAAAAACAAAAACGTGATAAGTATGTGTCTTATTTATTTGCCATGGTATCCCCAGTGGCTAGAGCAACGTCTGGCACATAGTAGGTGCCCAACGAACAGCTGTAGAATAACAAGGACTACTTGAATATCAAAAAATCTTAACAACATCACCCATGTACAAGCAAGAGTTTATAAACATTTCAGTGACAGTTTTACCTTATGAGATCAAACCCTGATGAGATCTTAGTGTGAAACCTGTGTTTTCTGACTAGGAGACAGATCTTCCCTCATGACCTCATACTTTGAAGTTGGCCACCCACACTTAAGTGAGAACACCTAATTGAGCTGACAGCTAAATATGCATCTGAATGAACACGAGAGTTTGTTAGTATCGAGATATTCTTAAATTGGTATTCGAAGTCAGTTTTAATTTGAATCGACTCTCCCTCCCTGATTCCAGTGTGGCTTCATTCTGCGTGGCATATTCTTAAATGAAAGAAGTAAATGAGGGAGAACTGTGACCATTTTTAGATATTTCTCTCCAAATATTTTTTTTTTAGATTTTATTTATTTGACAGAGGAGAGAGAAACAGCATAAGCAGGGGAGGTGGTAGGCAGAGGGAGAGGGAGAAGTGGCTCCCTGCTGGGCTTGATCCCGGGACCCTGGGATCATGATCTGAGCTGAAGGCAGATGCTTAACCGACTGAGCCACCCAGGCACCCCTCTCCAAATATTTCTGAATCTTCATCTTCTAGACTTAGTTCAATTACAGTTCCTGGCTGTTCACATTTAGGTGGAAAAACAACTAATTAGTAAATTGTGAGGGGAAGTGACATGGGTCACTTCTGGGCCAAAGCATGTACTTGCTGGTTTGAGACATGAAGAGTTCTATCCTTCTGGCACTATGAGGAAGAGGGCCCCACAGAGTACCTGCTCCATTAGCTCAGGTCTCCGTGGGATTACAAAAAACAAACCTCTGCCAACCCATCACGGACATATGGTGTGAATAAGAAAACTAAGCTCTTGCTTTAAGTCATTGAGACTTTTTAGACTGCTTACTACCATGCTTGTCTTAGTGTAATCTAACCAAATAAAATAAGTGAGTATATAGAATTGAATATATGTCCTCAGTGTGTATGTGCATGCACAACAAAACTGGTCTCAAATGATATGAAACTAATTAGTAGTTATAATGTATGATTATAATTAAAATTAATAGTTACATAATTGTTAATTATAACTAAGTATTAATTACATAATTAATAATTATAAAGGGGATTTTAACACTTAAACACTTAAACACTTTAATGGGGTTTTTTTTGCAATGTGCATGTAGCAATAGGTTTTCAAAATAATTTATAACAATAGGTTTTCAAAATAATTTATAACAATAAATACAACCTCTACAACCCTGAGGGGGAAAAAGAGTATCTTTTAATAGAAAAGGGTAGAAATAAAGTAAGTGGCTCTGTTTGGAATAAAGAACCAGAGTGGAATCTCAGGTCAAAGATCAGCTTCTTACCTACAATTTCACTTTGATTTGGTATCTGGGAGTGAAAAGACAATAAGACTCCTGTTCCATCAGCCTGTATTTCCTATAAACTGTTCAAACCTATAGTGTTTAGGTGGAAAAATGTACATTAGTTGAAACTCGGGCCCCTAGTTCATCAAACATTAATACTGATATGGCTGAAGAACAGTAGCTAAATCTGAATCAATTCAGAGCTTCAGAGGTAAAATTTAAGTTAACCTCAGACTACGAAAATGAAGCACCACTGAAAGAGGTATTTTTTTNGAAAATGAAGCACCACTGAAAGAGGTATTTTTTTCTGCCTTTGCCCATACTTTTTCCCTTTTCTTTGCATTACTTTTGACCCTCCCAAAGCAGCCATTTTTAGCCAATCTTTCTAAATTACTATGCTTCTCCATTTTTTTTCTCTTTTATAGTCACTGCAGTTTCCATCATAGCATTTATCATAATTTGAAATTGTTATTTTTTAATTTGTGCATTGGCTGTATTTCCCCCTATGATATATGTTCCATGAGGGCAGAGGCCGTGTCTATCCCTTTTAATACTTTATCTCTAGTTTCAGACAGTGCCAGACACATAGTACACTAAATAAATATTTATTTCATAAATAAGTCTTTAATCAAATCATCTTATTCCATATAGGAATAGGTCTCATGTAACAAACAGGGATAAACTATGAAAATACTGATAGTTCTACTAACACTTCCCATTGTAGGAATTATCTTAGACAAAATAATTCATTTTTAATGAACTCTTTGTTTATCACATGTCAAGCAAATGAGATTGTTTATCTATCTTTCTTCTAGATTTTAGCAAAATACTTATTTTCATTTTGTGGAATTTCACTGGATTCTGGACAGAAAAAAAGATTTGAGGAACATGCCCTTGAAATTTCCATAAAGTTCAAAATTGTTTAAAGATTTTTGGAATTTTACCAAAATAGACCAAAGTGNAATCCAAGATCCTAAAAAAAAAAAAATCTGTCATTTCTGAAGAAGACTCTTCAGAATGAGTCAATTTTGACTAGCTTTATGTTTCCAGCATAAAACATGTATGCATTCATTTGAAAATATCTCCAAAACCCATTCTAAGGGTAAGAGTGAGATGAAATTTACACTGAAGCTAATCCGTGATCCTTCAATAATCTTAAAACTTTCATTCTAAAACCGCGTTCCCAACTCAGTGAAAAGACATTTATTAGAATTTACTTTGGGCCAAGACTTACAGTAGGAACTGAGAATACAAAAATAAATAAGCCACATTCCTTACTTACAAATAATGGGGAAGTGAGGCACACAAACAGATTACTTTATCCTGTAATGGAACCACATTCAAATGAAGCCTGATCTACCTGGGAATGTCAAAAGAATGTCCATAGACAAAATGATGCTTTAACCGAGGCTAGATGAGTAAGCATGCTTACACTGAGAAAATATAATCTGTGGAAAGAGCATAGGTTTGGGAAATTATTGGAGTTTTGTAACTCATGGGTGATCTGAAAATTGTGAAAAATTTATAGAATGCAAAGGGCAAGGCAGCTAATATAGCTGAAGAGGGATTTGTTTCCATATTTTTAATATTTTCAATAGTTAAGACAAGAGATAACAGTTTGAATACAGATTCAGTTATGGTAGGGATACATTAAGGGGCCTAATAAATAAACTTTGTAATTGAGTACATTGGTAAATGAGGGGAAAGGAAGAAATTAAAGATTACACTCTTCCTTCTTGCATAGATTTTAAGTTAATAACAATGTCATTAACCAATATAGGAGATAGAAATAAGGACCCAACAGAAAGAATGTGAATTCTATTTTGGACATTTCAAGTTTGAACTTCCTGAGGAACACCTATAAGTAATGTAAAAAGTTAAATACTAATAGAGAAGTGGATCTCAGGAGACAGCTCAGGTGCAGGGCACATGTAGTTGGAAATAAATAGCTCCAGATGGTACATGAGATATTGGGAGCTAATATCATCACCAGGGAGAAGAAGAGGAAGAAGATAAAATCTCAGAGAATTCAAAACTTTAAGGAGTGAAGGAAAGTGAGGAGTAAAATTTTAGAGGAAATCTCTAAGGGCATGAAAGTTAAGCGGGGGCAGGTAGTAAAGTAGAATGATTTTCTGGAAGCCAAGAAAAAATTATATCGAGGAAGAAAGGCAAGAGGCCTTTCTCAAGATCATGAAAACTGAAGAAAGGTCAAAGAAGAAACTAAAATAGATGACTGGACTTAGCAATCAGAAAATAAGCCACTGGACTTTTCAAGAGGACTTTTTTTTTTTTTTATGTTAGTCACCATACAGTACATCTCTGGTTTTTGATGTAAAGTTTGATGATTCATTAGTTGCGTATAACACCCAGTGCACCATGCAATACATGCCCTCCTTACTACCCATCACCAGCCTATCCCATTCCCCCACACCCCTCCCCTCTGAAGCCCTCAGTTTGTTTCTCAGAGTCCATAGTCTCTCATGTTTCATTCCCCCTTCTGATTACCCCTCTTTCTTTATCCCTTTCTTCCCCTACTGATCATCCTAGTTCTTATGTTTTGTACAGTAGAAATACAAGCCTAGTCAGTGGGCTGAAGAGTAGGAATGAGGTGATGATGTGGGAAGAATAAATCTATACTGCCTGGCCTCAGAGTTTCAGAAAGATGGAGGAAGGTAACCAATGCAGGCTAGCTGAAGGCCATGATGAATACAAGTACAGGTTTGCTGTTGATGTTTCATTTTATTTTTGTTTAGAGAGAGAAGAGCAAATAGTGTGCTTTCAAGCAAAAGAACTTTTAAATAAAGTGACTGCAGAGAGGAAACATGAATGTACAAAGTCCTAAAGAATTTGCAAGAGATGAGAGACTTAGTGTTAAAAAAGGTAAGATGCGTTGCTTGCTCTCAGATAATACAGATACAAGGACACGTGGAAGGATAGGTAAGTTTAGAAACAGAAAGAAGAAAAGTGATAAAATTTGCAAACTAATAGCTACTTTCTTTGGACTGTAAGCTTCTCATCTTTTGAAGGTATATTAAAAGACCATCCAGTATTGTGTTACATATTTATCGAGTCACATGGTACTTAAAAAAATGGGAATGTTTAACCAAGCATTGTCACATAACTAAGAACTGATGGCTAAAGATTTACATATAAACTCAATGGCCTTTTAAAAAAATGTCCTCTCATTCATTTTTTGTTTTTATTCTACCTTAAGAAGCAAATCTGAAAAATTAGTTCATTCAAATGTTATTCCTTCAAAGCACAGTTAAATCACAAATGTCAGGAAAAACTGCCCAAAACTTGGAAATGCACAAGAGATTACTCTTGTCTTTAAGAATCATGTTCCATGTTTTCTAGTGGGCCCTCTGGGGATTATCTGATTCTATAAACTGAACATCTTTGACTTTCTACTGAGTAGACCATTTTATATCTCTCTAGTAAATAGAAGATAACTTGAAGAAAGCTGATAGGAATGCAAATTATTCTTATCCATAACAATGCAAATGAATTTTGTCTGGTGGAGAATCAACTGATTTATGCCTTGTAGAAGAGATAAACATGACATTTTATTGTCTTTTATGACATTAATCAGTTTTATATCTATTAGCAAATTCATTTTTACATTCCTACATGTGTACAGGCATGCATGCACACAGACACACACATCAACTCTTCAGTTTCTTCTTTGAAATTGGTTCCCTCACTAATTAATGAATTTTAAAAATTGTTTGATATGTGTTCAATTTATATTTTTAAGACAATCATGAGTTTGCCTTCTTAAAATTGAGCTGTAACACAAATTAGTTAAGTGAACTGGATAACTACATTTAAGAAATACCTGTCTAGAAGATTGTCCTCCAGATTTTCTAAATAAACCTCATTATGTCAACCTCACAGCATTAATAAAATAAATTTATAATCAGCCTCCCATTTATATGGATTTACCATATGAATGTATTCATTTTTGTCAAACAAAAATAAAGTCGATTGTATCTAATCAAATTAGAACTATGCATATTTGTACAGTAATAGAACCACTATTTTATTGAGAAAGAAATGTTACACAGAATGAGTGTTAGCTAGAATATTGAAGAGTATATCCTTAGTTACTGTGGAGCTATTTTTACAATAAAACCTGCACTTTGTCTAACAAGTTCCCTTGAGAATTANGCTACATTTAAGAAATACCTGTCTAGAAGATTGTCCTCCAGATCTTCTAAATAAACCTCATTATATCAACCTCACAGCATTAATAAAATAAATTTATAATCAGCCTCCCATTTATATGGATTTACCATATGAATGTATTCATTTTTGTCAAACAAAAATAAAGTCGATTGTATCTAATCAAATTAGAACTATGCATATTTGTACAGTAATAGAACCACTATTTTATTGAGAAAGAAATGTTACACAGAATGAGTGTTAGCGAGAATATTGAAGAGTATATCCTTAGTTACTGTGGAGCTATTTTTACAATAAAACCTGCACTTTGTCTAACAAGTTCCCTTGAGAATTCAGAAAAAAACACCTTGAAATGGAAAAAATGCAATTGGAAATTTCAGCCTAACAACTATACGGTCTAGCTCCACATTTAGGGTAAATATTCTCAACATATTTTTAATGCCCTAAGTTTTCATGTAATGAAATAGAAGAAATTATTCAACCTTTAATTATATCTATAAAATAAAATTCATATAAAAATGAGTTACTTAAAAAAGCAGGTATAGATTAACAAAATGTGAACCATGAGCCTTTTAAGGAAATAGGTATGGATTTACTGATCTTAATTCACTGATGCAATAAAAATAACTTATTTTATGAACTCCATTTTACCTCAAAAATAAACATTTTCATGACTCGGAGAATGCATTATTCTGATTACGTAAAGGTGTTCACCTTACTTACTTAGTGATTCATATAGACAGACTCACCTTTTAAATACACAGAAAAGGCCATTTATAGAATGACCATATCAACAAGAAACAAAGCAAGCCTCACTATTATTTGACTCTAAACATATGACTGTGCAATGAGATTTTATAATTCAATCTTTTAAGAGACAACTATAAGTATAGGACCAGCATACTCTAAATTTTTCAATACTTGAGATTTTGTTTACATCCATGTTTTAATATTTTATCATAGATTAAGTAGAGTACTTATGAAAAAGTATTCAGGATATAATTTGAAATGGAAAACTCATATAAAATAACATAAAATGCAAATGAGTAAAGTATTATATAGGTATATATACACACATATATAGGCATTTATACATACACAAATACATATTTTATTTTATCTAATTATCTATATTATATATTTTGTTATATATATTATATATATAAACTGGAAGGAAATTCTTTGAATTCTGGGCTGTTAATAGTAACACTTCCTGAACCAGTTCTTGTCACTTCTTCATAATTGATTGTTTTTAAATTTTTGACAGTGAAATGAAAATTACAAAAAAAAAAAAATCCATGCTTTTCCATTTTTCACACACTGAGCTATATATATTTTTCTGTCTTCAAAGTTTCACCTGTCATTTCTTCACTCAGGTGTGTCAGAAGCTCAAGAAGAATCATGATTCCCACTGTTTTCACAATTGTTTCTACCTTCGTAATTGAATTGAATTCACTCAGAATGGCTAAAAGCTTTCCAGCTATGGCAGGTTTTCTTGTTAACAACTTGTCCCTGATACATTATAAATGTTTTACATCCTTTTATGACCATTTCAAGTAAGTCACATGGCTCTACTGTTACAAAAAGAATCCACTCTGAAACCATGTCCATAAATAACTGGAAGCATATTGGCCTGAAGATTTGCAAAGTTCAACTGATTATTTTNTGGAAGCATATTGGCCTGAAGATTTGCAAAGTTCAACTGATTATTTTTCTAGGATTAAAGAACATATTTTCAGGAGTTACCAAACTAGAAACAAATACCCTTATCCTAACAGACATTTTATTTACTAATTATTATATTCCTTGAGTTCTACTTGGTTACAAGGTAAATGTATAAAATGAAAATGGCATTTGTAAAGGTATTTTTGGTGTATTGGAATGATTAAGAAGCATAATTTTACTCTAGTATTTAGGGAAGTCCTGGGGAAATGCGATACCATTTCTGCAGCCAACTTAGAAAATGGTGGATTGAATGACTTTCAGCTTGGTTAAGCCTCTCAGTTCTCACCTGCCCACCTTTGCTGAGAAAATAGCTGCTGGGAACAGGTAGATAGGGTCTGAGAGGGTGAATATGAAGCCTCAATTCTGTCTTCCTCCTGATGGAAAAGATAGTTTCTCTGGATCATAGGTGGATCAGAACAGCAACAGAGAGGCCTAAGCCAGGAATTAGATTGCCACAGCAGGCCTGTTCTCCTGGGAGCCCGAACACTCAGTAATTACTGAAGAGGTGGATTGAGACCACCCCACCTGTTAGACTAAAAGACTAAGAACACAGGGAGCAGAGAAACTTTCTCCTATGAATCCAGAGGTGACTGACAAGTTGTCAACTGCTACGACATCAACCCACATGTACAGAGAACACTATAACTTACACGGGCTGCCAACAATGAAGGCACCCAGCAACCAGCATACCAAGGAACATTGCCACAAGCTCAGTGAGACCCCATCAAGACAAAAGAAGAAATGGACAAGTAAAATGAGCCCGGAAGGATATGAGAGATCCTGGAAGGTAAGGATAACACCATGATCAAACCTAAAATAAGGGCAGAAGAGCACCTCAATACGTTTAAGAAAAATGCAAAACCAGTTTCTGGAAATAAAATACACCATTTTCAAGCTAAACGAATGTGCTCAAGTAAAGAAAGAAAAAATTACTGGTGATATCTGAATTAGTAGAATAACGTGATCTGCACAAACCTTCCAATAACTTCCCTTCCTATTTAAAACAAAACTGCAATTTCTCACCATGGCTTGTAAGGCCCATTATAATCTCGCATTTCACTGCTCTCTGACCTAGAATCCCATTTGTCTCCCCATATGGTATTTCAGACACATTTCTTAAATACCCCTTTACACACCATAGGCATGATCAAGTCTCCAAGCCTTTGCACTTGCTATTCCCTCTCCTAGATAGCCACGTGTCTGGTTCCTTCATTTCATTCCAGTCTTTGTTCAACTGTTACCTCATTAGAATATCATTGGTCTCCTTTTCTAAAATTGCTACAGCCATACTCTCTCTAAATACTATCCAATTTTATTTTTCTTTACAGTATGCATCATCAGCTAGTATACATTTATTCATTTTTTTAAACTTTTAACTTTTCCCTAACAAGAATATACTCAAATAAATTCTCCATGAGCATGCCTGAATCACTGCCTAGAAGAATGCCTGGGACATGGTAGACACTCAATAAAGTCTTTGAATCAATGAACAAAGAAGTGGATGAATGAGTGGTGTGAAAGTTTCATTTAGAATACCTTCTCAGGGCACCTGGGTGGCTCAGTTGGTTAAGTGTCTGCCTTCAGCTCAGGTCATGATCCCAGGATCCTGGGATTGAGCCCCCCATCAAGCCCCACCTTGAGCCCTGAATAGGGCTCCACACTCAACAGGGAGTCTGCTTCTCCCTCTCCCTCTGCCCCTCCTCCCCTGCTTGTATGTGCTCTCTCTCTCAAATAAATAAATAAAGTCTTTAAAAGAATAAAATATCTTCTCAACGTCTCTCAATGTCTTCAATTCTTGATCTCTGTTAAAAAGTAATGAGAAGCTCTGTGGAAATGAATTCCTATATTATTGTGCATGTGTATGACAGTGCTGAAATAATGATGACAAATTTAGCAAAAAGCAGTGGCTACTAGGAAAATATTTACTACTGTGGTGAATTGCACTATTTATTCACAATCACTTGCTTCCTCTGCACCCTTCCCAGGCTGCCTGGTGGTCAGATTATATTTACCTGGCCAGGTGATTCAGGCTTGATTATGTGATTTGTTTTAGCCAATGGAAAGTGAATGGATATGACTTGTGCCTCATGTGGGCAAAGGCTTGAAAAGTAGTGTGATTTGGGGCTGGCATTCTCGCTCTGACACCATCACCATGACAACTGATTGTTCAAAAGAGTGGTTGGCTATTCTATCAGCTTGGGTTCTAGAGAAGATACATGGAGCTCAGGCAATCCCAGCAGAATTGAAGCCTTCATGCAGCCACATACATGAACAAGAAATAAACATGTATTGATATATGCCACTGTAGTATTGGGGTTGTTCTGCTGCAGCAAAAGATGAGTAATACAACTATTTCAGAGTTTAATATATTTGCAAAAAAAAACAAAAACAAAAACAAAAACGTGATAAGTATGTGTCTTATTTATTTGCCATGGTATCCCCAGTGGCTAGAGCAACGTCTGGCACATAGTAGGTGCCCAACGAACAGCTGTAGAATAACAAGGACTACTTGAATATCAAAAAATCTTAACAACATCACCCATGTACAAGCAAGAGTTTATAAACATTTCAGTGACAGTTTTACCTTATGAGATCAAACCCTGATGAGATCTTAGTGTGAAACCTGTGTTTTCTGACTAGCAGACAGATCTTCCCTCATGACCTCATACTTTGAAGTCGGCCACCCACACTTAAGTGAGAACACCTAATTGAGCTGACAGCTAAATATGCATCTGAATGAACATGAGAGTTTGTTAGTATCGAGATATTCTTAAATTGGTATTCGAAGTCAGTTTTAATTTGAATCGACTCTCCCTCCCTGATTCCAGTGTGGCTTCATTCTACGTGGCATATTCTTAAATGAAAGAAGTAAATGAGGGAGAACTGTGACCATTTTTGGTTATTTCTCTCCAAATATTTTTTTAAGATTTTATTTATTTATTTGACAGAGAGAGAGAGAAACAGCATAAGCAGGGGAGGTGGTAGGCAGAGGGAGAGGGAGAAGTGGCTCCCTGCTGGGCTCGATCCCAGGACCCTGGGATCATGATCTGAGCTGAAGGCAGACGCTTAACCGACTGAGCCACCCAGGCACCCCTCTCCAAATATTTCTGAATCTTCATCTTCTAGACTTAGTTCAATTACAGTTCCTGGCTGTTCACATTTAGGTGGAAACACAGCTAATTAGTAAATTGTGAGGGGAAGTGACATGGGTCACTTCTGGGCCAAAGCATGTACTTGCTGGTTTGAGACATGAAGAGTTCTATCCTTCTGGCACTATGAGGAAGAGGGCCCCACAGAGTACCTGCTCCATTAGCTCAGGTCTCCGTGGGATTACAAAAAACAAACCTCTGCCAACCCATCACGGACATATCGTGTGAATAAGAAAACTAAGCTCTTGCTTTAAGTCATTGAGACTTTTTAGACTGCTTACTACCATGCTTGTCTTAGTGTAATCTAACCAAATAAAATAAGTGAGTATATAGAATTGAATATATGTCCTCAGTGTGTATGTGCATGCACAACAAAACTGGTCTCAAATGATATGAAACTAATTAGTAGTTATAATGTATGATTATAATTAAAATTAATAGTTACATAATTGTTAATTATAACTAAGTATTAATTACATAATTAATAATTATAAAGGGGATTTTAACACTTAAACACTTAAACACTTTAATGGGGTTTTTTTTGCAATGTGCATGTAGCAATAGGTTTTCAAAATAATTTATAACAATAGGTTTTCAAAATAATTTATAACAATAAATACAACCTCTACAACCCTGAGGGGGAAAAAGAGTATCTTTTAATAGAAAAGGGTAGAAATAAAGTAAGTGGCTCTGTTTGGAATAAAGAACCAGAGTGGAATCTCAGGTCAAAGATCAGCTTCTTACCTACAATTTCACTTTGATTTGGTATCTGGGAGTGAAAAGACAATAAGACTCCTGTTCCATCAGCCTGTATTTCCTATAAACTGTTCAAACCTATAGTGTTTAGGTGGAAAAATGTACATTAGTTGAAACTCGGGCCCCTAGTTCATCAAACATTAATACTGATATGGCTGAAGAACAGTAGCTAAATCTGAATCAATTCAGAGCTTCAGAGGTAAAATTTAAGTTAACCTCAGACTACAAAAATGAAGCACCACTGAAAGAGGTATTTTTTTCTGCCTTTGCCCATACTTTTTCCCTTTTCTTTGCATTAATTTTGACCCTCCCAAAGCAGCCATTTTTAGCCAATCTTTCTAAATTACTATGCTTCTCCATTTTTTTCTCTTTTATAGTCACTGCAGTTTCCATCATAGCATTTATCATAATTTGAAATTGTTATTTTTTATTTGTGCATTGGCTGTATTTCCCCCTATGATATATGTTCCATGAGGGCAGAGGCCGTGTCTATCCCTTTTAATACTTTATCTCTAGTTTCAGACAGTGCCAGACACATAGTACACTAAATAAATATTTATTTCATAAATAAGTCTTTAATCAAATCATCTTATTCCATATAGGAATAGGTCTCATGTAACAAACAGGGATAAACTATGAAAATACTGATAGTTCTACTAACACTTCCCATTGTAGGAATTATCTTAGACAAAATAATTCATTTTTAATGAACTCTTTGTTTATCACATGTCAAGCAAATGAGATTGTTTATCTATCTTTCTTCTAGATTTTAGCAAAATACTTATTTTCATTTTGTGGAATTTCACTGGATTCTGGACAGAAAAAAAGATTTGAGGAACATGCCCTTGAAATTTCCATAAAGTTCAAAATTGTTTAAAGATTTTTGGAATTTTACCAAAATAGACCAAAGTGCACACTTACAGAATTTGTTTAAACCATCAATTTCTCAAGTTTTTCTTCAAAGGCATGCCTTTTGAAAAAATTAATTCTGATAGCCATGAAGCTGTTTCTTAGCAAGTTGTTTTGAATACCTCTACAAACTAGCCTATTCTTGTTTGAAACTTTAATTGGAAATCTCAAGAATTGCTGGCATTTCTAATTTGATTATACAAAGAATAACTCAAGAAAGGGGCATTTTATGTGTAGATTATTTAAAACTCTAATTAAAAATGAATTGTAAAAACATCCCCTGAGAACTTTTAAAAGAAATACCTAAATCTGTGTAATTTAGATCCTGCAGCAATTTATTAGATACCCTTAAGTATCTGAAGTATAGTGTCAAGACATTTTCTAAATTTACAAAAACAGATTTAAGTTTGATTTATATTTAAACTAGGTTTTAATCTGTTTCAGAAAAAGTTCATCCTTAATCACTTTCCTATGGCCAAATTTTCTTACATAGAATTCTCTCTTGGCCAAAAATACTTTCACAATAATTATTTGCTAATTATTTTTAACATTAGGGCTGAACGAATTTAACTCGGTTCCCTTATTGGATTAGTGCTTCATCACCACCATATTAAATGTGGATCGTGAGACCAGGTCCTGTGTTGGTTAACAAAAAAAGCATTATACTGGACAATCTTCAGTGCTGCATTCATTGTATTCACTGTAATAATGAATTCAATGACAAATTGGTTGACCTTCTAAAATTTCTGATGCAAATCAATATTCATGAGCAAAGATTGAGTCTTCTATTTATATTCCTAAAAACTGTCATGGCCAATAGCATTTCTAAAAACTGCTGATCAAACTGCCTGATTCTGCTAGTGCAATTGAGAGAAAGTGGGCTTGGGTCTGAATTATCTAGTTAAGTGTTTAATTCTGGTAGGACCAATTTGAATGTAATGTCTTTGCCCACAATGTACACATTAGTCCTTATGGGTTCTCCCAGACAGCTTCTGATAAGCTACATTCAGGTTGTGGACTTGATGATAAAGTAAAGGAAACATGAAAATAGGTCACTCCCAAACTGTGGTCTTCAGCGTGTAGTCCCTGGACCAGCACTATCAGCCCCACCCGGGAACTTAGAAATCTTACCCTTAGGCCTACCTCAGGCCTACTAAATCAGGAAGCCTAGATATGAACCCAGCAATCTGTGCTCTAATGAGATCTCTACTTGATTCTGATGCTAAGATTTGAAAACAAGTGCATTTGCATCTTCTACAATAGTCCCGTGGATTCTCGCACGCTGGCATTTCCCCTTGCCATAGGAAAGTTCGGAGCTTCTGTGACCTACAGAGTTTTTCCCTCCACATGGGCTTTTTGGGCCCTGTGCTTTAGGTTCACCTCTCTAAGAAACTAGGGAGGTGTTGCTTAGATGCAGGGCTCCCTATGTTTTTTTGTTTTTTTTGTTTTTTAATGTTTTTTTATTATATTATGTTAGTCACCATACAGTACATCCCCGGCTTCCTATGTAAAGCTCGATGATTCATTAGTTGCGTATAACACCCAGTGCACCATGCAATGCGTGCCCTCCTTACTACCCATCACCGGTCTATCCCTTTCCCCCGCCCCTCTCCCCTCTGAGCCCCAGTTTGCTTCTCATAGTCCATAGTCTCTCATGTTTCATTTCCCCTTCTGATTACCCCCCTTCTTTATCCCTTCTTCCCCTACCGATCATCCTAATTCTCATGTTCCATAGATGAGAGAAATCATATGATAGTTGTCTTTCCTATGTTTATACCCTTAACCACCACATACCTTTGACAAAGCTCAGTTCCCAACTGGAAGGTAAATTAAATGAAGGCGAGTTTGATCCCAATCAGAGTTGACATCACTGCCAATCTTCAAATCTAGAACACTTTGTGTTCAAGTCCAGCTCAGTGATTCAGTGATTGTCTGAGAAAAACAAACCATCAACTGTTGAAGAGTCCTTCCTGGAACTAACCATTTGATTGATGGTCCATGAGGATTTTCTAAATAATCTGATCTCTAGAAAATGAGATCTGGACTTTGTTGTTGTTTTGTTGTGGGTTTTTGTTTTGTTTGGTTTTAGACAGAGTACAGGCAGGTTCAAGTGGGGGTGGGGGAGGGGTAGAGGAAGAGAATCTTTTTTTTTAATAATTTTTGTTATATTAGTCACCGTATGGTACATTCCCAGTTTTTGATGCAATGTTCCATGATTCATTATTTGCGTATTAACACCCAGTGCACCATGCGATATGTGCCCTCCTTAATACCCATCGCCAGCCTATCCCAATCCCCCACCCCCCTACCCTCTGAAGCCCTCAGTTTGTTTCCCAGAGTCCACAATAAGAAATAGGAAGATTGGTAGGAGAAGGAAGGGAAGAATGAAGGGGGGTAAACATAAGGGGGAATGAACCATGAGAGAGGGAGAGAATCTTAAGCAGCCTCCATGCCCAGCACAGACCCAGAAAGGGGGCCAATCTCACAACCCTGAGATCATGATCTGAGCTGAAATCAAGAGTCAGACACTTAATCAACTAAGTCACCCAGGTGCCCCTGGACTTTGCATTATCATCTGAATAATTTACTTTCAATATATAACAAGGTGTCACCCTTCACTGATGTTTCACCAAAACCAGCATTCTCTGCGTTTGTTTTGAGATTTCAGAGCGTGTTTCTTTTATTCTGATCAGTAAATATAGGAAGTAAGCATATGGTTCAGGATGCTTTGCCTTTCTGAAAGAGCCATTAAATAAAGTTTGAGAATTGCTATTTGAAATCATCATATATTCTAAACAACATTGCCTACATATGTCTAAATTCAATTTCTGTTCCACCTTCCAGAATAGCTACCTACATCATACCACCATTAATCTTGTACAAATGTAATGTTCCAGAGAGCAAAAGGGCTATGCTAAGAAAACATCAGTGTTATTTCAAACTCTGAAAATATTTAACATAAATCTGAAATGGTACGAATGCCAGAGACATTCAATACTGCTACTAAATGGTCAAATGTAAAAGTGAACTGCGAATGTGACCGAAGAGAAATGACAATTTCCATGAGCCAAAGTCAAAAACAGAATCAAAACATTTCCCCTAAAGTCTCCTCATTCTCTTTGTGGAAATACAAACTCCTGATAATTAGCCTGTGTGATAACACTTTCCACGAGGTAGGCTTCCATGCCCCAATGGCGCGAAGTTAACACATGGGTAGTAGTGTTAATTGTATTTCCATTTTCAATTGTACTTTGACTATTTAAGTAGAATGTGACTGCCATTTTCTACCTCTGGCAGAATCAAAAAGGTGAGTTTTCAGTCTCAAAAGATATAGATAGATAGATCTATAGATATATTCACACCTATAGTACTCGAGTGGCACAAGAATGATGGAATTTTGGAAATCTGGTCTTGCCAAAATTTTACATTGCAAGGATCTTCTAACTTTTGAACTGAACCTTAGGAAATTAAGCTTCTTCCCTAAAGTTTCATGGTTCCCCAGAGCCAAAGTGAACATTGGAAAAAACTTATCTCTCTTCCTCTTTTCCTCTTTCTCAGAAAGAAACATGCATTACCCACTTGTTTAAATAATTCTTTTTTTTTTTTTTTTAAGATTTATCTATTTGAGAGAGACTGCGAGCAGAGAGAGAGAACATATAAGCAGTGGGGAGAGGCAGAGGGAGAGGGAGAAGCAGATTCCCTACTGAGCAAGAAGCCCAAAACCAGCATATCCCAGGACCCTGGGATCATGACCTGAACTGAAGGCAGATGCTTAACCAACTGAGCCACCCAGGTGCCCCTGTTTAAAGAATTCTTAAAATTATCCTCAATTTATGCTCAAACACCGGATTTTCAAAAAAAAGTGTGTATATGTGTTTTATTCTGCTAACATAAGTAAAACAGCCAAGTAAAAACCATCTGGCCATACCCCCTCTAAAAAAAAGGAATGCTACTTAACTATTAGAACTACACTTCCCAGTGCAGTAGTCATGGTGCTAGTAAGCACTTAATATATGGCGAGTCCACATTGAAAGTGTTGTATAAAATACTGATTTTAATTATTTAACATGAAAAAAGAATATAAAATGTCTAATAATTTTAGATGGATTAAATATTCAAAATAATATTTTGGATACAGCAATTTAAATACAATATATTAATTCCATCTTTCTACTTTTTTAACAGGTCTACCATAAATTTTAAAATTATATATGTAGTTCACATTACATATGTATTCACATCAGTATTTTTGTTGGATAGTGCTATTCTAGAAGGTCTCATGAGTGAATTCAGCAAAGTGAACATCATAAGTGACGGTGGAGAATATAATTTTTGTCAACTTTTTTCACGAGCCTATTCTAGTTCTCCACATCATCTTGTATCATGTTTTATAATTTATATTTTATAAGAAAAGAGTTTACTTTAGGGTTTTGAAATATTTAATAGGTATGACATGTATAATATCCTCATAAATGTCTGTTTTTCTGTAGATCACTAGTTATATTCCTAATGTTAAATTGTGTATATTCGGAATTTCTTCTTTTATACTTTATTTGGTAATAATGTATTATTTTCATTGCTTTTCTATAATCTCTTTGAGTTTTGCCTTTTACATTTACTAATGTCTTCTGTTTAATGTAATTTTGCTAATTTCTAAAATTCAAATCTTACTCTCTTTTTCTTGTTTAACTATAAAAAATAAAGATAATATAAATTTAAATAATATAAACCAGTGTGATAAGTAATGTATCTGTAATTCCTCAAATGTACCAGAGCACATATGACCAGACTGACTCCAAATTATTTTTCCCATCCTTTATCTATGAGTCAAGTTCCTCCAGAATACCTCCCGGACATATTTCAAAGGTAAAGCTAACTAGATCACATCTTCCTCTGCCTGTTTCTTCTTGCAATTCAGTTCTATGTGACTCTTCTTACTATACTAACAATGTAATACAATGGAGGCTCCATTGCAAGACAACCAGAAGTGGCAGTGAATTATTTGTGTAATTCGCCTTCCTTGAATCCTTAATTCTACTTATCATACCCTCAGCATTAGCTCCCCTCACTTGTACAAGTGAAAGAATAAAAATATTTCTATAGTTCTGCAGTTTCCTGTCAGTTTTCTTAAAACTCCACATGCTTCTCATCATGTAGGATCATCTCTAAAACAGTGGGTCTAGATCCACTCAACTAGTGTGCCTGCCCAGATATTTTCACTTGAAATGAGACCTCTACTTTTGAACTTTAAAAAGACTCCTAGATGTGTTATTAAAGACAGAAATACCGAAATTACATTTCAATGCTTCTAATTATATTTCAGATACTACTAAATGCATTAACTCATTTTATATAATAACTTATTTTCATACCTTCATATTGCAGATTATATTTTCCAAAGACACCTGCAACAATGTCACTCATACCACATGCTTTTCTTACCATGTGACATTGACAATCCTTCCACCAAGAGGTGGCAATGATGTCTCACTAAACCTGGGCTGGCTGTGACTGTAATAGATATGACATTATATAACTTATGAAGCTAGTTCATAAAAGGAGATATAACTTTTACCTCAATATTGTGAGATGTGTGCTTTTGGAATCTAGTCATCATGTTGTGAGGAAGCTCAAGCAGTCACACTGAGAGACTGCATGTGCTGTCCAAGTTTCCAGCTGAATTCCCCAGCTAACAAGCAATATGAACTGCCAGACATGTGAGTAACAAAGCCTTCAGATGTTTCCAAGCCACAATCACTGGGTCATGTCCAGCTTTCAAGTCTCTCCAGATCAGGCTTCAGACATCATGGAGTAGAGATAAACTGGACCTCTTCCTAATTCCTGATTATAGACTCCATGAACCTAATGAAACGTTTATGTTTTTATGCCACTAAGTTTGGGGCCCTTGGCACCCAGCAATAGGAAACTGATATACTTTCTCTCCTCTTTAACAACCCATTCACTTCTGATTGACAATACCCACACAATATACATTGTCTCTGCTTTCCTCTTAACTAACTTTTTAACCTTAGAATAATTTTACACTTAACAGAAAAGTTGTAAAGAGAATACAGAGAGTTACCATATACTTACGTAGTTCACTTAGTATTAGCATCTTAAATTAATATATTTCTCACAATTAATGAACCAATATGGATAATTAACTAAATCTATCCTTTTTCTTATTGCCTTATTTTTTACAAACATCTTTTTGATCTAGGATTCCATCCAGGATACCACAGTACATTTATTCATTATGTCCCTTAGTCTCCTCTTCCCTAAGAGTTTTCTTGTTATTTGATGATGTTGAGAGTTTTCAACAGTACTAGTCAGGCAGTTTGTGGAATGTTCCTTGCTTGGGATTTATCTGATATATTTCACATGACTGGACCAGAGTTATGGACTGTGAGCAGGAAGATCACAGAAATAAAGTGCCATTTTTGTCATCCCACATTAAGATACATACTATCAAAAGGATTCATAACTGTTGGTGTTAACCTTGATCACCTGACTGAGACAGTATTTGCCAGGTTTCTCCACTGTAAACTGATTCTTTATTTTGCCATCTCCACGTTACACCCTCTGGATGGAAGTCACTACACACAACCCACAAATGAGGAGTTGGTAGTTATACTCTCTCTCTCTAAGAGTGTAATGTGTATGTGTTACTCAAAATGCTTCTTCACAGGAGATTTGTATATTCTCCCCCATTTCTTTATTTTTTCAATCAGTTATATCATTATGGACTCAGAAGTTTAATTTAGACTTTGAATTAAAATCCAGTAATACTTTATGTTGTTGCTCAAATTGTTTCTATTTTGCCATTGGGAATACTTTCAGTTGGCTCCTGTGTCCCTTTGATATCCTCCCTTTTCTGTTGTTGTTGTTGTTGTTGTTGTTAGCACTTCCTTAATTTTTGGCACTACAAGACGATCCAAATTCACCTTATATATTTCCTGCCACAGTCCTACAATCAGTCTTTTC
The DNA here is from genome assembly GCF_002007445.2 of Ailuropoda melanoleuca. NCBI lineage: Eukaryota > Metazoa > Chordata > Mammalia > Carnivora > Ursidae > Ailuropoda > Ailuropoda melanoleuca. The sequence goes on along the minus strand of NC_048220.1, from coordinate 95,315,743 downwards.
TTTAAGAACCCTGGTTCCTTCTAAGAAGGGTGGTATTGGAAACCAACATGGATAGTTTGAGCATTAGGCATGTTTGTTGCTACTGGGATGTCCTTAAGTCTAGGCTTTTTCAGCTAACAGGGTAAGAAGATGCACATGTGTATACTGACCCATGCATTTACATGCATTGCAATAAATACATTTATTACATATACTTACAGATATGTGTAAATGCATGGGTTAGTAAACATTCTAACAATGAGAAACATGGCTCCCACCAATTGTCAGCTACTTAATTGTTCAATTCCAATGTACACGTATGACAATATGAAAACTGTTATAGCCCCATGGAAAATAACTAACAATTACAATACAGTGTTTACATACTGTTTATTTAGCCTTTTGTCTTACAGACTACTTATTTCTGAATTTGCCTAGGTCAGCACTTCCCTCACAGCTATATGTCTTCATTGAGGTTGATATATTTCTAATACAGTTAAATTGCTTATTCATATTGTGCATTCCTTCCTGGGATCCCCTGACCTACCAAATGGTATTTTACCCATTTACAAACTAAGTTTCACTCTTTGTGCTGCAAAGGTTTTGACAAATGTATAGTACCCTGTATCCACCATTAAAGTACCATGCATAATTTTACCACCATAAAAAGTTCCCTGTTCTTCATCTATTTCACACTGACCAACTCTTCACAAACTCTTAGCAAGTAACAATCTTTGTGTAATCTCTGTAGTTTGCCTTTTCTAGAATGTCATAAAATCGAAATAACACAGTATATAGTATTTCTGACTCCCTTCCTTCACTTAGCCATATGCATTGAAGATTTATCTATATCATTTTGTAATTTGACAGTTGATTTCTTCTTATTGCTGGCTAAAATTCACTTGCATGAATGTATCCCAGTTTGTTTATTCAACAAGTGAAAGATATCTTGGTTGCTTCAAATTTTTGGCAATTACAGATAAAGCTTCTATAAGCATTTGCATGCAGGTTTCTAAGTGGACATAAGTTTTCAAATTAATTGAATAAATGTCTACATGGACAACTGCCAGATTGTATAGCCTTTTTTTTATGAGTGTTTGCCCAGTATGCCTTTAACCAGTTTTTTTTAAATTTTTAAACTTTGTACAATTTTGTTTTAGATGTATCTCCTGTAAGAAATTATAATAATAACATATATTTGCAGATGGCTTTTTTAACCCAAAATAAAATCTTTGAATTTTAATAAGTTAAATATATACATGCATACATTCTGAAATTTGATAGTTACCTTTATATTGTCAAAGAATATATATCTCTACACACTATTCTTTAAAACTACCAAGAAAGAGACAGCATCTAGTGAATACTTCCTCTGAAAACTGAGGAATTTAGCATACTTTAAGTTTCTATCTTTTCAAGTTATAGATACATTCTAAAACAGTGAATTTAAATCCTTTTAGTAGTAGAAACTTGTCTTCAAGCAAATTTTGCAGGAAAATACAACACATAAAGCAGTGAAACAGTACAACTGCTCTAGCTGACACACACAGGGTTATTTCTTCCTCAGTTCTTCTCGATTCTTCTGAGGTTTAAAGATGCTCTTTGTTTGACAATAGTATTTCTTTACCATCTCATTAAAATGTGTCAAACTCATCTAGCAAAGTGTAGGCAGGCCTTTAGAAGCAATGTATGTTTTCTCTGTAGTACTTTACTGTTGCTTCTCATGGAAAGTGATCCTAATCTCACAAGGACTCATGGTGATACAAGGTCTCCTCCTTAGATAAATTAATTTAAATAACAGAAGTGAGTTGATTAAAAAAAAAACTACATAAATACTCATGCAGACAATATGAAAAAAAAAACCCAATAATGGATAAAGGAATAACATGATTTTAGGAAATAACCAAGCCTGGATGAAATTGAGTTAAAGAAAAATAAAATGTTGTCTGGGACTCCAAACAGATTGAGAGGCTTTCAAAGATTTTGCTTAAATAACAGAATTTTAGGGGAAATATAATAAAATTAACAGGTTTGGTGAGAATTCACACAAGGCAACCAATACATGTCAGAGCCATGGACTGCTTCAGTTTGCCCTCACCCCTGCTCACTTAATTCTTCAGCAAGTAGTCACCTTTTTTAAGGAGTAAATAATCATCGGAAAAAAACCACCACAAGACGTATGCATGAAAATGCATTAAAAATTATGAGCATGGAGTATACACACCATATATCTGTAGAAGAGTGAAAAAATGCAACAGAAAAAAGTGTTCAGGATATAATAAAACTCTCTTGAAATAATAAAAGAAACTTGAGATTTAGATTAAAAGAGCAGCCCATCTATTGATATAGCAATCCAGTGATAAATTGAGACAACAGTGAACTTCAAAAATAAGGAATGAATCTAATATACATCTAAGCAAGAAAACTAAATAATTTACTAATTAAAAACTGATTTACCTCGGACTACTCTACGGCAATACTCAATGCCAAAATAAAGTGGATTAATGTGTGCAGTTGGTTAAATAATTGTCATCCAAAGATATCAAATCCTAATCCATGAACCGTATGAATGTTACCTTATTTGGAAAACCCATGTTGAAAAGGTTTGACTAAATTAAGAATTTTGAGATGAGATTACCCTGAATTATCCAGGTGGGCTCTAAATGCCATTATAAGTGTCTGTTAAATAGAGACAGGTGGAGATTTCACACAGATGAGAAGGTGCTGTGGAGATGGAAGCAGAAATTGGAGTGATATAACCGTAAACCCAGGAATACTGAGGCAGTCATCAGAAGCCGGAAGAAGCAAGGAACAGATTCCACGCTAGACCCCCTAGAGGGAGTTCAGCCTTGATGGATTTCAAGTTTCGAGCCTTCAGCTCTGTGCGAGAATAAATATCTGTTTTTTAAGTCACCAACTGTGGTAATTTGTTATGACAGGCACAGGAAACTAACACAATGTACAAGATGTTAGTGGAAAGTATGATCCAAGAATATTATGCCCAGAACAACATGTACAAATACGTAAGAAACTAAGAAATAGAGGATATCTTTAAAAATAAAACAAACTCACTTGAGTATGAAATCCAACCAAGACATAAGTTAAACTAAATAACTTAGGAAGAGAAAGATAATGAATAATAAGAAGTAATAAATCAATTTGAATATAAAATCAAGTTTGTAAATCTATGGGATTATGGTTACCTTAAAATATATACTAACATAAATATATTTATGCATATAAGCCCTAACAACACAGTAATAATATAACTCAGATGAATTGAGAAAAAGTAGAATAGGGGGAAATAGGGAAAATGAAACTAGGCCAATATGCTACTTTTACAAAAGAGATTTAAAAATATGTAAGTAAAAATGTATAATATAAGTACATAAGAATTTCAGTCTATAATTTTTATTTTCTTTTTAAGTATAGTGTCTTTGAGAAACACATAGACTATAGCACTAATTATTTAATCAAACAAATTTAATTAATTTCATTGTTTCTGTTAAGGAATTTTGTAGATGTGGTTAATATCTATCATCGGCTGACTTCAGGGAGATTACATCAAAGACCCCTTATCGAATCAACTGAAATCTTATGAACAAAGCCTGAGATTATCCCAAAAAGAAGAAATTCTGCCTCCATCCTGTAGCATCAAGTCCTGCCTGAGTTTCCAGCCTGCCAACTTGCCCTACAGACTTCAGACTTACCAGCAATTGTGTAAACTTAATTCCTTGAAAGGAATTTTTTTCTCTTTCCCTCATTCCCCCTGTCCCTTTCTCCCTCTCTCAACCATTGATTCTGTTTCTCTGGAGACCCCTGACTGATACATAAACTTATTCTTATTGATGAAGAAACAATTCTTCCAGTTTTTCTTCAGATTCTTCTTTTTAAAAAGTTAAATTAAAAGAAAATTTTAATTAAAAAATATGGTCTGCATAATGGAACGGAAAAACGTTCCCTCCTTTTTTTCCTAATAGCTTTTTTCTTTCTTTTCCTTTTTTTCTTCTGCTTCCACCTTGCTTCCTTCTTTCCTATTTCTGCAGATCTGTCTGTACACAAGGAGAAACATCTAGCATAATGCTCATGAACAGATATGAAAGTCATTTCCAACTGGGGAGATTTTGTTTAACTTTATTTTTTGTACTTTTTGGGATGCTTGAAAGTGTTACAAGTGATTCTATGTATTACATTTTTTAAAGCCTTCAAAAATAAATAATCCTGATATAATCAATTACTTGAAGAAAATAGAGTTGAAACCCTTTCTTTCTTACATATCCACATGTATGCACACACATAGAAATTTAAATTTCTTTAAATATTTAAATGCAAAAGAATGTAGAAGAAAATAAAGCCCTAATATGAAATGTAGAAATTATTACTGAAAAATTTACCAAATATTAGAATGAGGCAGTACTTTCACACATAAAACCAAGAGAAAATGAATTACAAAGTGTATTCATTATCAGGGTTCTCCAGATAAACAGAACTAACATTATAAACAATATGTATGTATAGTAAAGGAGATTACCATATATTTACTTCTCTGTGTGTGTGTGTGTGTGTGTGTTTGTGTATACATATATATACCCTCACTTAGTTACCTAGAGTTCATCTTCTACGAATAGTGAAAATTTGCCTTCCTCTTTGTTGATTTGGTTGCCTTTTATTTCTTTTTGCTGTCTGATTGCTGAGGCAAGGACTTCCAGTACTGTGTTAAATAAGAGTGCTGAGAGTAGACATCCCTTTCGTGTTCCCGACCTTAGAGGAAAAGCTCGCCACTTTTTTTTCCCAATTGAGGATGATATTAGCTGTGGGTTTTTTGTATATGGCCTTTATGATGTTGAGGTATGTTCCCTCTATCCCTACTTTGTTGAGCGTTTTTATCATGAACGATGTTGTACTTTGCCAAATGCTTTTCCTGCATCTATTGAGAAGATCATATGGCTCTTACCGTTTCTTTTATTAATGTGGTGTATCACAATGATTGATCTGTGAATATTGAGCCACCCACACAACCAGGAATAAGTGTCACTTGATGGTTGTGAATGATTCTTTTAATATAATGTTGGATTCGATTTGCTAGTATTTTGTTGAGAATTTTTGCACCCATGTTCATCAGGGATATTGGCCTGTAGTTCTCTTTTTCAGTAGAGTCTTTGTCTGGTTTTGGAATCAGGTGCAATGCTGGCCTCAAAGAATGGATTTGGAGGTTTTCCTTCCATTTCTTTTCTTTTTTTTTTTTTTTTAAAATAGGCATTAACTCTTCTTTAAATGTTTGGTAGACAAGGCACCTGGGTGGCTCAGTCAGTTAAGCAACTGACTTTTGATTTCAGCTCAGTTTATGATCTCAGGGTCATGTGATCAAGCCTCAAGTCAGGCTCCCCACTCAGCATGGACTCTGATTGTTGCTCTCCCACTCTCCTGCTTATGTGCATATGTGCTGCCTCTCTCTCCCTCTCTCTAAAATAAAATAAAATAATAAATAAATAAATAAATAAATAAATAAATAAATAAATAAATAAATGGTACAAATCTGCTGGGAAGCCATCTGGCCCTCGACTTTTGTTTGTTGGGAGATTTTTGATTACTCATTCAATTTCTTTGCTTGTTATAGGTCTGTTCAAGTTTTCTATTTCTTCCTGTTTCAGTTTTGGTAGTTTGTATGTTTCTAGGAATTTATCCATTTCCTCCAGATCGCCCAATTTGTTGGCATGTAAGTTTTCATAACATTCTAATTGTTTGTATTTCTGTGGTATTTGTTGTGATTTCTCCTCGCTCGTTAGTGGTCTTATTTATTTGGGTCCTTTCTCTCTTCTTTTTGATAAGTCTGGCTAGGGGTTTATCTATTTTATTAATTTTTTCAAAGACCAGCTCCTGGTCTTATTGATCTTCTATTGTTTTTTTGTTTGTTTGCTTGCTTGTTTCTATATCATTTGTTTCTGCTCTAATCTTTATTATCTT
>NC_048220.1:95295299-95308514 GCF_002007445.2 Ailuropoda melanoleuca | reverse complement strand
TTTCTTTTATTAATGTGGTGTATCACAATGATTGATCTGTGAATATTGAGCCACCCACACAACCAGGAATAAGTGTCACTTGATGGTTGTGAATGATTCTTTTAATATAATGTTGGATTCGATTTGCTAGTATTTTGTTGAGAATTTTTGCACCCATGTTCATCAGGGATATTGGCCTGTAGTTCTCTTTTTCAGTAGAGTCTTTGTCTGGTTTTGGAATCAGGTGCAATGCTGGCCTCATAGAATGGATTTGGAGGTTTTCCTTCCATTTCTTTTTTTTTTTTTTTTTTTTTAAAATAGGCATTAACTCTTCTTTAAATGTTTGGTAGACAAGGCACCTGGGTGGCTCAGTCAGTTAAGCAACTGACTTTTGATTTCAGCTCAGTTTATGATCTCAGGGTCATGTGATCAAGCCTCAAGTCAGGCTCCCCACTCAGCATGGACTCTGATTGTTGCTCTCCCACTCTCCTGCTTATGTGCNCACTCTCCCACTCTCCTGCTTGTGTGCATATGTGCTGTCTCTCTCTCCCTCTCTCTAAAATAAAATAAAAATAATAAATAAATAAATAAATAAATAATAAATAAATGGTACAAATCTGCTGGGAAGCCATCTGGCCCTCGACTTTTGTTTGTTGGGAGATTTTTGATTACTCATTCAATTTCTTTGCTTGTTATAGGTCTGTTCAAGTTTTCTATTTCTTCCTGTTTCAGTTTTGGTAGTTTGTATGTTTCTAGGAATTTATCCATTTCCTCCAGATCGCCCAATTTNTCCAGATCATCCAATTTGTTGGCATGTAAGTTTTCATAACATTCTAATTGTTTGTATTTCTGTGGTATTTGTTGTGATTTCTCCTCGCTCGTTAGTGATTTTATTTATTTGGGTCCTTTCTCTCTTCTTTTTGATAAGTCTGGCTAGGGGTTTATCTATTTTATTAATTTTTTCAAAGACCAGCTCCTGGTCTTATTGATCTTCTATTGTTTTTTTGTTTGTTTGCTTGCTTGTTTCTATATCATTTGTTTCTGCTCTAATCTTTATTATCTTCCTTCTGCGAGCTTTAGGTTTCACTTGCTGTTCTTTTTCTAGCTCCTTTGGTGTAAGAGATTTTTCTTGCCTCTTGAGGTAAGCCCCTATATACTTCCCTCTTATGACCCATTTTACTGCATCCCAAAGGTTTTGCACCATTGTGTTTTCATTTTCATTTGTTTCCGTGAATTTTTTTCTTTCTTCTTAAATTTCCTGGCTAACCCATTCATTCTTTAGTAGGATATTCTTTAGCCTCCATGTACTTATGGTTTTTCCAAATTTTTTCTTGTGGTTAACTTCAAGTATCATAGTGTTGTGGTCAGATATTATGTATGGTATGATCTCAGTCTTTTTGTACTTGTTGAGTCCTGATTTATGACCTGTGGGATCTATTTTGGAGAACGCTCCATGTGCAGTAAAAAAGAATGTGTATTCTGCAACTTTAGAATGAAATGTTCTGAATATATCTGTTAGGTCCATCTGGTCCAGTGTGTCATTCAAAGCCATTGTTTCCTTATTGATCTTCTGCAACTGATTTCCGTGCATTGATTTTGTATCCTGCCACTTTGTTGAATTCCTATACGAGTTCTAGCAATTTTGGGGTGGAGTCTTTTGGGTTTTCTACATAAAGTATCATGTCATCTGTGAAGAGTGAGAGTTTGACTTCTTCTTTGCCAAGTTGAACATATTTTATTTTTTCTGTCGTCTGATTGCTGAGGCTAAGGACTTCTAGTACTATGTTGAACAACAGTGGTGAAAGTGGGCATCCCTGTCATGTTTTTCACCAAAAAACTGGGAGCTTCTCCCCATTGAGAATGATACTTGCTGTGGGCTTTTTATATGCAAGCTGGTAGTGCAACTCTGGAACAATATGGAGGTTCCTCAAGAAGTTAAAAATAGAGCTACCCTATGACCCAGCAATTGCACTACTAGGTATTTACTCCAAAGATACAAATATAATGATCCAAAGAGGCATATGCACCCCCAATGTTTATAGCAGCAATGTCCACAATAGCCAAACTATAGAAAGACCCTGGAGGTTCATTGAGAAATGAATGGATAAAGAAGATATGGTATGTATGTGTGTGTGTGTGTGTGTGTGTGTGTGTGTGTATACACATATATAATGGAATATTATTCAGCCACCAGAAAGGATGAATACATACCATTTACATCAAGGTGGATGGAACTGGAGGGTATTATGCAGAGGAAAATAAATCAATCAGAGAAAGACAATTATTGTATGATTTCATTCATATGTGGAATATAAGAAAGAGTGGAGGCTCATAGGGGAAGGGAGGGAAAACAGAATGGGAAAAAATCAGAAAGGGAGACAAACCATGAGAAACTCTTAACTATAAGAAACAAACTGAGGGTTGCAGGAGGGGAAGGGGATGGGGGAATGGGGTAGTTGGGTGATGGGCATTGGGGAGGGAATGTGATATGGTGAGTATTGGGTGTTAAATGCAACTGATGAATTGCTGAGCTCTGCATCTGAAATTAATGATGTATTATATGTTGGCTAATTGAATTTAAATAAGAAAATATATAAATACTTATAAATTGTGCCCCTAAAAAGATTTAGCTTTGTTCTTATAGAAAATATAATTCTTTAACTATTTGTGAAGAATTAGAATAATAATCAGCATGGGTTTACAATGTAAGTATTAATACAAATTTCTCAGTTCCATTACTTACCATTTGTTTGACTCCGAGCAAGCATGCAAAGTACTTATCACAATGTCTGGGGGGGAAAGGGAGGGACTCAATAAAAATATAGCTATTAAGAAGCAGCTCAAGAAATTTTCTGTATAGTAATATGAGAATGAAAGGATCATAGGAAGCACCATGGCATCATAAAAGGGAATTCACAGCACCAAAAATTATTTTATTACTATTATAAAATAGCCATTCATGTCTTCTGAAAATAAAATCTTGCTTGAATTACACTTTTCATAGATCTGAAGATTATTATCCTAACAGTGAGCAGATAAAACTGGTAGTCTTATTTGTGAATGTGCATTGTTATTATTTAAATTCACAGTTGCACAGGATGAATTATTTCATCTCCCTTTGTAAGCCTGAACACAGCCTTATTAATTAATTAATTTTTTTGCTTTGAGTAGTTTATACAGGAAAAACAAATAAACAGGGATACTTGGATTTATCCCAAGCAGTTTTAACACTACAATTACTACCTGTTTACCTACATAAAATTGAATCTTTCCTTGAAAAAGTAATTATTGATTTAAGTGAAATGTATGTCTCATAAGAGCCATATAATGAAAATAGTAGTCTAACAATTCCTGTAAGCAAAACCTATCCAAATCCATGGAAAGAAAAGAGTAATTTCCCCTTCATATATTTATAGCCACCTAAAAATTATCAAAGGCAAAAGAACCAACTGAAAGTAAATTTTTTATAAGCTATAAGTTGAAAGAATGACATAAGAACCACATAAGCAGAGCAAGACAAATCAATTTTTCTTCACCAAAAATAATTTCATAAATAAATATTCTGCTTGTAGGAAAAACTATCGCTGCTGACAATATGGATCTCTGTCTTCAGGGTTTACTACAGGTTTAATTATCATTCCTTTTAATTTCCTGAAGCTAACCTTAGAACCGTTAGTAGGAATTTTCATTCAAATTCTTGAAATATAGCTATAGTTTGTGGATATAATGATAGTGCTTTTTAGATAGAGGGACTTTAACAACAAAAACCCTTACGGTACTTTACAAACAATATTATTTCTTAGATTAGGAAAAGTGTAAGATTTAAGTAACTGTTTTGTTGCCAAGAATACATACTTGCTGAATCCAATCACCTCCACAATATCTCCCCTGATTACTCTAACTACATTGGTTTCATCTTTATCTCTATTACGATCATTATCAGAGAGCAGCTTAGGGATTAACACTAAACTGCATGGTATGATTTTAGTCTGGTTCCATAGCCCGGTTAAAATCCCCGGGAGTGACATCCTCATGATTTTGTTTCTTTCAATGCATCGTATTTCTTGGCTCATTTCACAATGAACTTGCTAAATGTCAAACACTTTCCTAGCGGATTTTACATGTAGTGCATTATTTAATTCACACAATATCCTTGTGAAATGGTATTGTTATCTCAGTTTTTCTAAATGGGGAAACTGAGTCACAGTCAAACTAGAGGTTAATCCTAAGCCATCTGATTCCAAAATATTTCCTCATCTCATTATCGCATATACAACCACACAGTAGACATTCAACAAGCACTTGGAGCAGAAGGAGAAGGCAAGCAGATCTCATTTGCTTACTAGTAACTCAATTTTGGTGTTTCCTTATCCTGAAAAAGTCATGGGTTATAAAATAATCAAAAAGATATAGAAGGGAGTGGAATAAAATTAGTTCTAGTAAAGTTTATTGAAAATAATGAGAAAGTTAAATTCCTCTATCTGCTACTCAAGTTTCCTTAAAAAATAAAAATAAAAGCTTTGTTTTGGGAATAATTTTAAACTCAGTACAAGTTGCAAATACAGTACAGAGAGTTCCCATATAAATTTCACTCAGTTTTCCCCAATGTTAATGTCTTATCAAACCATAACACATTATTAAAACCAGGAAACCAGCACTCATAAAATACTATGTTGTTTTTTGATGGTATGTTTTGTGGAAACATATATGCCCCATTTTCTAAAGTAGCCTGAAACTCACAGATATGCTGAACTGTTGCTAGGGAACCATTTCCTATAGTCAAATTCCCAAGAGAGAGAAAGGATAAGAGCTCACAAATACATTTTTGTTTTTGTTTTTTTTAATTAAACAACTAAAACTGTAGAGTCTTGCAGATGGAAGAAGGCATAGTGTCATATTCATGGATCTTCAGACATAGAAATACTTTTAAGGAATATTTGATATAGTCCCTAATTCTAAGTAATATAAAATGCTAAGAGATTTGCTCACCATCACACACCAAGTTAGGACTTAGCCTGGATTAAAACCCGTGTGTTTCCAACTAGCATGTTTCCCATTTTACCCCTCTGTCCTTTTATAAGTGGAAAAAGGAATATGTACTGACTTCTGAAATGAAGAAGAGAGCCCCTCAGGAATCTAGCTTAAACCTCAGACTAGATTTAGATTAAACAGAGATTGATAATATTTAAAGATTAGTGAGAGTTGATTAATTACACATGACATTAAAAACTTCCAATTTTCCATTTTAGATATGATACTATTTAAATTAGCTATCTTCACTCAAAGTAATTTCTGATGAGTGAGCTGAGAGGTGGGCTATTATGGATTGGATGTTGGGGATGGGTAGAAAAAGGGAGGATGTACAGTCTGATAATATTTGAACTACATTTGAATCACTGAGATGTGATAGCTGGACCCACAACACACTGAACCAACTATTTAAAGATTAATAAAATTCATGAAAATTAAACCTGCAAACTTAAATTTATAAGGCGTATTCCCTTTATCCAAAAATACCATCTTTAACCTATTTTAATTCTGATTTCTTTCTGATGCCTGAATGAATTCATATTAATCTAACACTTCTCTGATCTACCCTACTACTTATAATCTGTATCAGATTTTAATAACTAAGTAAAGCTTTTCGTATTTTTCTTCTCTATATGTTCTCTTACCATTACAAAGCACACTTTGGGAAGCAGCTTATGTTTAACGATTTTCTTTCCCAAGCTGTCCACAGAACAAGTTTTCAGAAATTCTGAATTTATTTTGATAAAGGCAATGCATAGAGGTTTTACCTGTTCCAGCAGAAAGAGCATATTATTCCACATAAATTCTGAAAAATCTTTCTATCAAGACACTGATGGAAAATTAATATTCTGAAAGGGTTGGTAAAATAGGGCTAAACATCTGACAATGAATCATCAGTAATTTATGCACAGAGTAGCATTAGAAAAGTTAACATTGCACTGCACAATGCTTATTACTTTAGAAGGTTGGTGAGGAAAGCTCTAGAGTAAACTTTAGAGAAACTCGTTTCCAGACTAGACTATTTTTCCAGCAAGTTACATGACCTTGGGGAACATACATAATTTCTTTGGGCCTCAATTAGGATTGATCTCTAAAGTACTTTAGCTCTAAAATATTAAATTTTATTTAAGTTCTAAAAGCATCCTTACTCATAGAGTGGTTAAGAAGAATTTAATTTACAGCAGAGTTTGGAAAATCAAATGTTTTAGATTATCTCAGTTTCAATAAAATATAACCTTTATTTTAAGTTAATTTGTGAAAAGCTATTTTGGACATAAAAACCAAATAAGGAGAACTCTGATATTAAAAAAAAAACAAACAAACAAACAAAGAAGCTAGTTTCAGCTGACTTGAATTTAAGACTCTCCTTGACCCTTAATAGTTTACTGGAACCTGAGGAAACTGCTCTACTCTGTCTTTGCTTGTTTTCTTGTCTATAAACAGGTATAGGTTATGGGGGGTTATTACAATAAATATTCTCTAAAGACCTTTCCACGTTTTTTTTTTATCATATTGTAGGGAAATAGTATGACATTTCAGTGCAACCACTATTTAAAGAAAGATGGCTAAAGAAAGAAGAGAATTAAATACTATAGTCAAAGGAAGAAGTATGGGCCTGAATCAGTCAGAGCTTCAAAGGGGAACTGGGGGTACTGTGGGGGGGGGGTCCTACAATCCCCAGAGAGATCTGCAAGAAGGACCAGGTTACATGAGGGAGCTGGAAAGCACTCCCAGGAAGCAAATCTCTGTAAGTAAATTTCAACACAGCCCTTGCTATAGACTGAATGTTTGTGTGCCCTCAAATTCATGTATTGAAGCCCTAATCCCCAATGTGATGGTATTTGGAGTGGGAGCCTTTGGGAGGTAATAAGGTCATGAGTGTGGAGTTCTTTAGGTGGGATTGGTGTCTTTATAAGAAGAGACACTGGAGAGATGACCTCTCTCCCCACCATGAAAAGATATAGCAAATAAGCAACTGTCTGCAAGTGAGCCCTTACCGAAAACCGAATCACAGGTACCTTGATCTTGGTCTTCCCAGCTTCAAAAACTCTGAGAAATAAATGTTTCTTGTTTAAGCCACATAGTCTATGGTGTTTTGTTTAGCAGCTGGAGCTAAGACAGTCCTTCACTGAGGCAGCCATTTTTTGTTTAATCTGACACTTTCAAATCTAAGGCAGATTTTTCTTCTGAAAGGTGGATCCGTATGTCTGTTTTCATTTAGATGTCTCATGGCCATTTCAACCTTAACATGTCCAAAGTCAGGGTGACATGATTTGTCCCCTCAAATTTGTTTTTCTAGTGCCACAATTAACCAAGTTTCTCAAACCAAAAATTCCTGATTCCTCCTTTTTTCCTACCCACCCCAACATCCAATCTGTAATAGCCCACCTGTCATGAATGCCTTCACTTTTTCCCATCATCCCTGCTATCTCCTGATCAAAACCATTGTCATATCTCGTCTGGACGATTCTAATAGACAGGTTCCATTTCTTCTTTACCCTAATCACAATCCACTTGCTATCTATAAGTTGGAATAAACTTTAAAAATATAAATAAGATTGATATAATTATGACTAGACTCTCCAGTGGATTCCCAGTGAACACTGTTTACTCCGCTCTGCAAAACCCTCTATGATCTAGCATGAGCCTCCCTCCATCTTCACCCTGGCCACTTCTACTCCTTGGTCACTTTCCTCTAGGAGCCCCAGATCCTGAAATAGATCAATCTCATCTCCCCTTCCAGGTTTTTGCATAGGCTCTCTCCACTCCCTCTTGCTGGAATGCTTTCCCCCTTCCCTCCTCTCATCCTTGAGCTCAGCTCACTCACTTTCATTTGGCCAGTTCTTTTTCCTCCTTAGGGTTCAGTTCAATGCCAGCAAGACAGTGATGCTTTCCCTCATCACCCTACCAAAAATAGCTTCCTCTTAATTATTACCTGAGTCCCTTTGTTTCCTTCATGGCTCTTACAACAATGTACAATTATTTAACTCATCTGCCTGTTCGTTTTTAATCTTTCTTTCCCTCCAGAATATTGAATCCCTCAAGGTAGAGAACAAATATCTCATTCACCACTGTTTTGCCAGTACTTAATAAAGTGTCTACAATATGATAGGCACATGGTAAATATTCGTTAAATAAACACATTGTGTCAGAAAATTTTCCCCTCAGAATACATCAAATTTTCTCATGAAAATCAAGAATGCGATTATAGTCATTTTCTCTAGTTTCTTCTTTGCCAGATTCATTCCACAAAGCAGAGGACACCTTAAATAAGATAACTGAGAAACTTGGTTATGTGTTTTCTTATAACGCTGCTGATTTGAACTTATATTTTTGTTTCTCATGATTCAGCACTTTCTGAAACACATTCCATCTAGGTATTAGATCACATTTTACACTTAAAATTTTTGAAGGATCCAACATTAGTATATGCAGTATTCCTTGATATTCTCCTTTTTTAAAAAGATTAAGTTTTTTGGAGTTCAGAGTTGCTGATAAAGCTCCCCTACCATACTGTGAAAACTCTGAAAATATTATTGGATACTTTGAATACAAATATATATGGTATTGATAGGCATAAATAGAACCATATGCTATTAATATCCCACAGCATTTATCTTCTAACAAGCTTTTTCTTTTCTTTAGGATAAAAATCAGTTTTTTTAGGGACACAGTGCAATCAAATTAAACTTGCTTTAATTTGAATTTAAGTGACTTATGTAACTCAACAGAATAGAGTTACCAACAATAAAAAGTGAAACTTATCAAATAATGCTTTGAATAAAGTTGTATCTACATTTATAAATTATCATAGTTCAATTTTAGACAATCATATTCTTAATGGATCCATTTTTATATGAAAAAAAAATTAACCCAGTGGTCAAAGAAAGGTACCTGTGACTACACCTATTTACCTTTGCTTAGTCGATATTTCTTTTGCAACAGGGTTTCAAACCAGGTGATCAGATTTATATAACACTTTCACCTGAATTAAGAGCAGCTGGGGTCACATACAATTCTGTATGAATTCTAAAAATATCTAACATTTTTTAAAAATCTACCAATTAAAACCAGTACTCTGAGTAAGTTGCAGACAACTGTTAAGAATTAATTAACTCCCATAGTCTAAGTAGGAGCTGATTAAGAACTGTAAAACGGTAGAATCTGCAAAACTTGCCCGAGGCACCTCAAATATGAGTGAAAATAAGTAGAGAAAGTTTTCTTAAATTAGTCAATTTATATTTGGATTTGGGAAAAAGAATGCATTATATCTATCATTGTTATGAGTAACACCACTATTTTAAAATAGAAAGAAGCCAACACATATTTAACTATTTATTGTGAAGGGTCCAAGGACAAAACTTGAGCATAGGTAGCTGCAAAAAATTTAGGTTCTAGAATGTGACATCAGACTAACTATATTACAAGGTAGAAAGTATTCTCAATGGAGCAGCCACACTAATCTCTTTAAAACATGAGTCAGATCCTGGCACTCCTCTGCTCAAAATCCTGCCATGACTTCTCCTTACTCAGTAGAGACAAAGGGAATTTCAATGCCCTTTGTGATTGGGTTCCCTACAACCTCTCTGTAGCCACAGCAGCCACCCCCCTGCCCTCTGACCTCACCTCCTCCTCTATCACTCCCCAGCACATGGTCTCTTTGCTGTTTCTTGAATGTTGTAGGCACACCTGAAAATTTATCAGCTGTTTCTTCTCCCTCGTGTGAACAAAACATGCTCTTTAAAGGGAGGCAAGATTAGGTTTCTATTTCAATAAGCACAGTAAAGAGAAAGTTACAGGAGTAACCTCTCCTTGGACACTTCTCTTTGATGTGGCAGAGGTCACCCACTGCTGTTCTCTTCACTGTATATAGACATGCACACATACATACACAATAAGCTCCCTTATCACTGGGGGAGCTGGGCACCTTGTATGTCTGGGGAACTGATTATTGTTCTTATCCTAGATTGGGTGAGTCAGCTAGGCTGATACTTGGGGGGGTCACTTAGGTGGAAGGAGCTAAAATGGGTATGTGTCTGCCCTTGGAATAGATGTAAACCATTCTTGATGTTAAACAGACCTCTGTTTAGACCCTTTCAAGCAATTCCCCTGCTCTTGTTCTGCTCTGTACCATCGACCTAGGCCTTAGAATGAAAATTCTTCCCCACCTAGCATTCCTGGCCTCTTGGAATGAGGTCTCTGTCCAAGAGAGCACTTTGTCACAGACTAGTTGTGCGTAGGTCCCCAAGCTACTAGGGAGTGGCCAATGAAAGCAAGAGAATCATGGGGCTTGAAGGGCTTTTTTCAAGACTGACACCTAGTGGAGGGAGACTTTGGCCTCGCAAAAGGGTTGTCTCTCATTATTAAAGGAATTTTCTGCCTAATAACTGTTTGACTTAATTATATTGTGGGGTTTTTTCTTACTATCTTTAATAAAACCCTATTTAAAAAACTATTCACAAAACTAATCCCTCACCTCTTTCACATGTTACATATCCGTATGTCACCTTCTCATTGAGGACCATCCCAACCACCACATTTGAAGTTACAACCTGCTGCCTACATGCTCAATCCCCACTCTTTGCTCTATTTTTTCCTTTGATCTCCGTGATACTTATCACCTTCCAATTTCTTTATTGTATTTATTATTTACTTCTTTATTGTAACTATTGTATTTATTGTTAATCTCTTTCCCTTATTAGAATGTAAGCTTCATGAAAATATAGATCTTTACCTGCGTTAGTCTCAAACACCTAGGACAATGTCTGGTATCTGGAATGCAGTAGACATGCAAGAGTTCCTGGTGTGTAGTACGTATTGAATAAATGAAATGATAAATCCATGATTTTTCATTAGAAAATTCAGTCTATAGGAAAATATAGCCTGAATCAAGACTAAAAGCCAAGAAGAATTAGAAAGAATAGACTTAGACTAAAAAACTTAGACTAAAAACAAGGTGGCTTGGAGTGTCTGGACAATGAAATTGTAAATCAGGAAGTTTAAAGTCTCTGTTAGCCATAACTGAGCTTCTTCTGTATTTCTTTTAATTTGTTACCTATATTCTATAGTAATTTTTTTGATATCAGGGAGTCTGTAGTAATATTTTTGATACCAGGAATTATTTTCTGTAAAATTGTTGCGTATGGCTTCTTAGTAAAAGAACAAAAGAAAAGTGAAGTCAAATTCATTTGACTGCAAACCAGCAATCTAAGTACAAGTGGCAAGAGACCTTCGGGCCAATGAATTATTGTAAATTTATAGTATTTCCCTCAATATTCTAACTTGTGGGATTTCACTGACCATTAAAAACAATTTTCCTTTCACCTAAATTGGCATTTTATCCAGAACTGGGATTTTGTGTGAAGCCTTAAAATACTCTCTTTTTATTTCTCTAATTAAAACTGCTGTTATATCTAAAAACTGACTTTAAAATTAAGACAGACATAGAGGCTGAGATCTATAATAAACTCTCAGGATGAAAATTAGTCATTCTCTTATCTTCATCAGTGAAGTTTCAGTCTCCTTTTTAAATCTCTACAGGTCCCTAGAAATCTCATGAATAGGATAGGCAAGCAATATGAGAAACAAAAGACTAGTAAGCGGGCAAGATTCTATCACTGGTGACAAAATGCAGCTATTCTGCTATAACAGTCTCCTTCACTCAAAATTTCGTTCTCTCTTCTGTCATCATTGCTTGTCTAAACATTTATTTGTACAAACAAATTTGTACAGTTTCCTCCCTATAAACTTATTTACTTATTGACAAAGTAAATAAAGGCAAAGAGGTATGTCAGGGAAGTTTTACCCTACACAGATTCCAGAAACTTTTCAGTATTTGAATTGATGACTATGTCACTACCTAGGGACTAACCTCACCAACCAGAAATGGCTACCCATAGCTCGTATTTTCCAATGACTTTTAAAAAAAATAAAATTTATGACTCAAAGTATGTACAAAATAATGTCTATTAATTATAAACCTAACATGGACGGATACCTGTCTCAGGGATTACTCTAGAAACTAGGCGTGAAATTACTATAAATTTTTTATGATAACTCTAATATTTGGAGAAGGCAGATGATGTAAATTACCTATTCTTTTCTTAAACAATAACACCGAATGATACCTTCAAATAGCATGCAAAAGATTAAATGTTTAATTCAGCCAATGATAATTCTCTTCCCTTCAGACTGCATAATCGTTAGTACCCAAATGGGCTTGTAAGTAGGCATTCGTATTCCTCAGATGGCACTAGTGTTCAATAAAGTATCATCTAAACTGGAATCACAGTTGATTACATTCTATCAGGTAGGTAGTGAACATCATAGCCAATTATTGGCAATAAATAAGTACTGAGGGTTGGTCTATTGGCATTTCTAAATTATCTTAATCTTATAGAAAATAAACAACTTGAACACAAAAATAGATTAAAATTAAAAGAAACTTTGATCAGTAGGGAAATCATGATATACTCATCTATTGGAATATTCTGGGGTCACGTAAAAAGATAAATACGATGTTTAGTATTGACTTGGAAATATAGTTATCAATCTATTTTTAGCAAAATATGGTAAATAAAGAAAATGAATAGCAATACACCATAATACCATTTGCTATGTGTTGAATATCAAACACTTTGCTAAGCATGTGGTGTGCATTACCTCACTGAATCCTATTATTAAGCCTATAAAGTAGGTACCACTGGAAACTCTATTTTATACATGAAGAAACAAAAGCTCAGAAAGATTAGGTGATTTTCCTAACTTCACTCAGAAAGGCAACAGTAGAGCTTGAACTCTAGCCTGGGTCAGACCAAATTCAGGGCCTATATGACAAACAGTCTTGAGATTTGCCAAATACCAAAGCGGTTCTATCTGAAAAGCAGAATTAAGCAGTAGAGGAAAAGGAGCAATTTTCATTTTCCCTAATCTCCATTATTTAAATTTTATGATAAATACATATTATTTTCAGATAGAAAATAAATGTAATCAATTTTTGAAAAAGAATTTTTAAGACAAAAGCTCTTGTGTGAAATTTGTCCAGTTATGTTTTCAGCCTGGACCAGAGACTAGTAGTTCTCCAGTTCCTAGAAATTGACTTCTTCCAGGATTAATTTTGAGAACTCTTCTTAGAGCAAGAGTGTCTATTACAAGCTACAGGTATGTTGCTACTCTGTGATGAAAAGAAATGACACATATTATCAA
>NC_048220.1:95271306-95295199 GCF_002007445.2 Ailuropoda melanoleuca | reverse complement strand
CTGGCTACTCAACTCCAAACCAGTGTCGCCAAATAAAAAATGTGCTCAAAAACATGAATTTGTCCACGTAAGACATCTCAGTATTAATTTCCTTTGGCTGCCATAAAAAAATACCACAATCTTAGGACTTTAAAACAGCATTCTTTTATTATCTCCTGTTTTCTGTAGGTCAGAGATTCAGCTAGAGTGTGACTCAGCTTGGTCCTCTGTTAGAGTCTTCCAAGGTTGAAATGGAGGTAGCAGTAAGTTACATTTCTTTCTAGAGGTTCTAGGGATATATTGGCTTCCAAGCTCATCAAAGTTTGGCCAAATTTAATTCCTTGTGGTTTCGAAGTTGAAGTGCCTATATTCTTGCTGTGGATGGCCTTTGCTATTAGAGGCTGCCCACATTCCTTCCCACACCTTCCATGTGAGTTCCTCCTGCAACAGTGAGCCGAGTCTCTCTAAAGTTTTGACTATCTCAGATGTTGCCAGCGGCCACATTTCTCTGCCTTCCAGGTGAAGAAAGTTCTTTGTCTTTAAGGGTTCATGTAATTAGATTGGGCCCACCTAGATAACCCAGGATAATCTCTTTCTTTAAAGGTTTGGTCCATAACCTTAATTATACCTGCAAAGCCCCTTGTGCTGTGTACTGAAATATATTCTTGTATTAGGCACAGACATCTTTGGGGAGCCATTATTCGGCCTACACAATCCCAAATTTAAAATGTTTACAAGCAGGGGCACCTGGGTGGCACAGCGGTTGGGCATCTGCCTTCAGCTCAGGGCGTGATCCCGGCGTTATGGGATCGAGCTCCACATCAGGCTCCTCTGCTGTGAGCCTGCTTCTTCCTTTCCCACTCCCCCTGCTTGTGTTCCCTCTCTCGCTGGCTGTCTCTGTCTCTGTCAAATAAATAAAAATAAAATCTTTAAAAAATAAAATAAAATAATAAAATGTTTACAAGCAATTATTAACACTACTTGGGCCAGGTGAAACCTACCTGTGGTCCCCATTTTGATTCAAGGACGAAAGCTATGCTCCCTGCTTTATAAGAGAAATGTTATTAACAAGACTAATATTGCACTATACCTTTTAAAATAGAATGTTCATTCTTAAGTTAACTGGCATGAAGATAAATATACATTAAAAAGAAAATGAATATTTGGCTTTAAAGTCTGCTTCTACATGCATTTCTTAGTACTACCTAGAGGTCAAGGTCCTTTAGCATGGACTTGGTTAAAATTTGAATAACTAATAATCAATATTTGTTTATAACTTTCTCTCTTTTGCAACACTATTAGAGTCATTACTATTGTGTATGGTGGCTTGAAGTCAGTTTAAATAGGTTGTTTTCTTGCTGGGTTTGATTTATATAATCTGTTAGATTTTTTTTTACTGGGTCAAGAGACAAAATTAATAATACCCACAGAGCAATCTGTCATTTGTGTATTCTCATTAATTCTGTAGTAAAATGAACCATGGAACCATATTAAAATATATTGGCATTAAAAGTCTTTTTTTAAGATTTCATTTGTAGTCTATGGTTTCAAACTAAATATCAATGTAACTTTTAAATGCTGATAATGTAAGAAGGAAAACAAACAGTAGGATTGGGGAAGGCTCACAAGAGACTTGCACTGCCTGCTCCCCTTACCATAGAAGGCTGCCTCTGAACATGTCTTCATATAATGGGAGGCAAGTGTCTAGGCTTTGGAGACAACTGGATTTGCGTCCAGAAGAGGGTACAGTCTAGTCCTCTGTGGACAAATTGCTAAGCAAACTAAGCTTCAGTTTTCTCCTCTGTAAAATGATTTATAAAACAATTTTACCTATTTCTCACAGGTTGTTGTAAGGATTGAGACAACTCATGGGAAGTGCTTAGACAGTGCGCAAAGCATAGCACAGTCTCAACAATGTTATTAACATAACTGGTTTTAACTCAGATAATATGTTTGCTTCATTCAGAGTTTACTGCTCAGCTTACTAATTTACCTTCAGTGAATCTCTCCTACTTTATCAATTTCTTTTCTAATTTCAAAATTCCTGTTAAAAATTCAACCAGAAATTATTATTATTGCCATTTTTTGAAAACTAATATATTTCCAGACACTGACTTAAAGACTTACATTATTGCATTTAGGGTTGCACTAGTTAAAAATGTTCCATTTTAAAAATAATCATTACAAAGACCGATAGAATTGAAAAAATATATGACAAAAAATACAAGGGGCACCTGGGTAGCGCAGTCAGTAAGCTTGGGACTCTCGGTTTCTGCTCATGTCGTGATCTCAGGGTCATGAGATGGGGCCCCATGTAGGGCTCCATGCTCAGCAGGGAGACTGCTTGAGATTCTCTCTCTTCCTCTCCCTCTGCCCCTCCTGCTCCTGCTCTCTCTCGAAAATAAATAAATAAATCTTTTTTAAAAAATACAAAATTGCATACAAATGCAACTATGTAAAATATACATATGGACTAGACCTAAAAGCAACTAAAAAAAATAATTTTGTTAGGGATTATGGATGGATTCTTCTTTTCTTTTTTAGTAACATATCATGTTTCAATTAAAATAATAAGTTGCTAAAAATCCCTAAGAATTGACAATAGACTTTTAACTTGAATACACAGTTGCATAATAAATTTTAAAAAGAACTCATCATTTACGAATAGAATTTTAAAAGTTGTTTCTATCAACCTTGGAGATCACCCAGCCAGGAAGTTTTCACACTGTGCACAGCAAGCCCTAAATGGTTCATGGAGGTGCCTTGGGTGTAATAACACAGCTTGGTTTCTGTGAAGCATAGAACAAACAGGCAGAGGACCTGGCCTCTTCAGCTGTGCTTCCCTTAGTACAGTCTCACTCTTACTTGTTTTATATTTATATATTTCATATTAAGAAATGTTTACACTGGTCAAGAAAACAAATAATCGACATCCCCTTATGTGTAAGTTACAGTCATATTCACCAAATATTCCATTTGCTCCTCTATATTTCTCAGCCCTCTTAGTTTGTCTGTTTCTTGCCAATGAAATGTGAGAAGTGCTGTTACTTCTAGAATGAGGCAATAAAATGTTTATACACAGTTCTCCAATCTCTCTTCTAATGATGAGACAACATGGCATGGGGAAGACTTGTGTTCACAATGGTTCAACTCTAAGAGAGGAAAGCCTCCGTCAGCTGGTCCCTAAGTGACTATGTGGGATCAAAGCCCTCTGTCCATCCACATGGGACAGGCAAAATAAGTTATGAGTTAATTCTGTTGTATTAAACTGTTGAGTGAATAGAGTTACTTGTTATTTCTGGATAACCTAATCCATCCTTACTAATGAACCCCATTTTAAAGATGAGGAAACAGGATTGCTAATAATGAAAGTGAGTAGTTCAAGGTCACTGAGATCTGAACTGTAATTCAAGTCTCCTGCCGCTCCAGTGCAAAACCCTCATTTTACCAATCTATAACACCTTAGTGACCACAAAAGAGTAATGAGCTATGATATTGGGGGTAGACTTCCAAACTATTCCAAACTTCCCTAAATTCCAGATGACAGAAGTCCATCCAGATGCTGGTTAAAACCAATGATGGAGATCTTACCATTTCCAGTATCAGTCCATTCTTGTTTGATAGTTGTCATTATTAGCAATCCTTCTCTAAAGATACGCCATTTTAAATAATGTAGCAAGGAGCATGAAGGTTCATTCAACAATTTTTGAGCCCTTACTATGTGATAAACATGAAAGTTATAGCAAAAACAGGTATGTCAGCACTGATAAGGAAACACACAAATGATCCCAGCTCTCATGAAGCTGATAGGCCAATGAAGTGGTATGTATTAACACATATATGTAAAAGATAAATCTATGATCCCAAAGTTCAGTAAGTTCTGTGAATGAAAAATCATACAGTATTATGAGAGCACAAAACAGACTATTATGATAGTCTGAGGAGTCATAAGGGGTGGAAGAAGAGAGAGAGAGAGCAAGGATAACACACATTTCTGTTTTGCCCAACTTGACAGGTTACAATGTTGTTTTTTGAAATAGAAACAGTGGAAGAAGACGTGGGTTTGGTGTGTGGAGTGAGTAGGATGAAGAAACCATGGGTTCAATTTCAAAACATCTGAAGTTAAAGGTATCAGTGTAACTTCCACCCCAAAAGTATTGATGAGGATCCCAGGAATCTTTGAAGGAATATCTTTACAGAGAATCCTTAAAAAGACAGAGCTAGGGAATGACAGCAAATTTACACAGTTGGAAGCACAGAGCCTCCCTGCCCATTCATTTTCAAGTCACTGGAAACACAGGCAGATGGCTGCAGCTGTTGCTCCTGTCCCCTCTTGTCTGACAAATGCCAGATGCTGTCATTCTGTGGGTGATCTTTATTAGAGAGCAGCCCTGTCAGTTCAGGCCTTAAAGGGATCCCTGAGTCAGGAAGAGGTGGTTAACCTTTCATTCATACCATTTCCCGCCACCCCTTAGGCCAGGTGTGTTCCAGTGCTAAATAAAGTGCTCCCTTCTGAATTTTAGAGTCCACCAGAACATTATACTTATAACCTGCATTATGCAGCAGCATAGCCTTAACATTTTTGAAGGCCCTTACAAAAAACTACTCAGCACTACTACCAATCATGATTTTCAATTTTTTACAGAGAAAAATGATTCCGAGGTTTGCAATTAGAAAATTTAGAGGGCAATCACTGGCCTCTGGAATCTGGATCAATAGGCAAAAACATGAGATTCGGCTGTACCAACAACGTGAGTTATGGAAGCCGCGGTTAGTGAATAGCTGTGTGGCTTCTAGCAAGTGATATAATCATTCTGGGTCTTGGTGCTATTGTCCATAAAGTTGGGCTAATATCCAATTTGGGGTTGTTGTGATGACATTCATTAATATAAGGGTTTATTTGTGTATAGCACTTGGAAGCTTTCAACACTTATAATCCATTGTATTTTATAGATTGACTTGTTTCTGCCTAAAACTATAACAAATAACAGCCACCATTTACGAAGTGCGTAGTGTGTACCAGGCACTGTCCTAAGTGCTTTATGAGGGTCAGTTTATCTGATGTTCACAAAAATCTATGACGTATTTACCATTAATAATTTTGTGTTTTGTTTTGTTTGGTTTTGTTTTTTCAGATGAGAACACTGAAACAGAGAGTTTCTTGCTCAAGGGGACACAGATTACAAACGAGGGCAGCAGGATTTGAACCTCCCAGTCCATACTCAAGTCCGTTAAGCTACAATAGCAAGGACGAAAGAATGGAGTGCAATTATGAAGTATGTACACCTATGCAGTACATACCTCTTTTTTATGGGTAATGAGAATACTTGAAATGCTTCTATAAAATTGCAAGGGCCTCCTTCCTCAGTTAGGCTGGATAGTGAGAAACCCATGTCATAGGGAGAGATGGAAGAGGTGAGGTGAGGGTTTGCAGGAGATGAGGAGGCGGGATGAAGATTTTACTAGCTAAGGACAACCTGACGGCTTTGAGGTGTAGTTGGAAACATACTGAACTAGAAGCCAGGTGACCTCTGCCCTAGTTCCAGCTTTGCCACTAACAAGCTATCTAGTGTTGCATCTCACATAACCTGTCGCACTACCTTTGTGCCCTCATCTAAAACGAGGACGTGGGTCTAGCATCTAGACCAAATTAATTTAGACTGATAGTCTCTAAAGATTGCCCCGTTCTAATTTAATTTTATTATTATGTTAAAATCTAGAAACAGCATCTTCAGCCACAAAGACTACCAGCAATATCTCCTCATCTTAGTAATAGGATTCTTTAATTAAATTTTTCATTAATTTTAATGAATGTAGTTATACTACTTAATTCAAGAACATTGAATGGACATAATTTTATCTAGACTGGGGAATTGAGTACTTGTGTTTCAGTCTGTGACCTGCCACTAGCTCTAGACTCTTGGGTAAGCCCATGCTTGACTGTGAAGCTCAGCGTCCTGAACAAAAGGGGTAATTTCCACATTCTTTTTCCTGATAAAACATTAATCATGGTCGTTTTAATCAAGTTAATAAACTTTTGGAAACAGTTTTGTTATACCTATTTAATTATTTATGCAAAACACCTTAAAAAAAATCCACTGCCTTGTAAAGAGACAGAGCTATATGGGTCCTCAGCTAGTGACATTATTAGTACAAATCGACAATTAACAGAAGGCCTCTGGGGACGGCTTCTTTTCAAAGGCACATGGCTAAGTGCTGGCTAAAAGTTCCAGGGTTTTGCCTCCTGACTTTCTGACTTGTCTGATTAGGAAACTTTCCACTACTAGTAATTAGCACCCTCTAGACATCTTTCTTTGGGGAAAAAAAAATACATAAGCCACAGAAAGATTAAATCTAATTATTATAATTTCCATTTCTGGGGCAAGGCCTTTTCATAAATAATTATGTCTTAGTGCAAAACTGGCAAATTTTAAGCACTGGCCCTATCATTCATAGTAATAAGTAGATTTATAACCCACAAGCTCATTAGCTACAGAAGGCTAATTAGGACTTTAACCAAAAACACCAGTATATGAAACATTGAGGTAATCACAGCATTTTGGCTCTGAAAACACCCACTTTTTACCAAATGAACTCCATATCCAGACCCCAGGGCAAGAGTGAAGAGAAACTACAACAGCAAGGAACAGAGGTTTACAGCTCTTTACGAAATTACCCTTGGATAGAGGCAGCTTCTGCTTTCCCAATATGCATGTACTTCAAACATGTGTGACGGAAGATCATGACGGAATAACATACTAGAAAGAGCAGTGCACAGGCATGAGAAAGACCTTAGTCTGCTTCTGGCTCAAACACTACCCTGTCTCTCAGCTTCATTTCTTCCCATTTGATAGGAGAACCTCGAACGAAATACACTCTCAAGTCCATTTCCAATCCTCATATATAAAGTAAAATAACTAAAGCAGAGGCTCAGTTCTCTTCCTAGTTAATAAGATGCATTTATTTTATTAAATTCTGGTTTATTAATTTTACTATACACTCCACTTATGTGTGCTAGGCACTGTTCTAAGCTCTTTACAGATATTCAATCTTCATAGAAATGCCTTAAAGTAGGTAGTATTATTATCCTACTTTACTGGATCAAGAAACTGGACCATTGATGGAGGTTAAACAATTGGCCCAAGGTCACACAGTTAGTGTTTCTCAATCCGTGTGCCATAGCATGCCGGTATGCCATAAATTCTTCACAGTCAAGTGCTTAATCACAGCCCAAGTCTGAACACAACTGAATGTTGAACAAAATCTTAACTTATTTCAATTACAACTGCTATATACTATTACTGAAATATCTAACAGAAGTTACTTGAGTGCCTTCGTAATGTGGTGATTTTTCTTTTTTTAAAGATAATTGTCAATATTTAAAATTATATTGTGGATATATATTTATTTTCCACCTCCTGCCACAATGTATAAACACTGCGAAGACAGAATATTCCCCACCTTGGACATTATTCTATCTCCAGAACCTAGAATAAATAAGTAAATAAATGAGAAACTCATTTTCTCAGTGATTTGAAAATAGATTAGATTTGAAGAAACAAACTATGAAGACAAAAGTTAGGAAATAAAGTACCTATATTATGAAAAAGTCATAAAAATTGAAGTCCTATCTCTTTCAACAAAAAAATCTACCTACATGAATTCTTATCGACACCACCATAACTCATTGTCATTAGTCAGATTCTAATAACTTTACATATTTGCATCATTTCAATAACTGTTATTAATGGTAAGCTTATCCCTTTTCCAATACTTGGCTCAAGAACAGACTTTTAGTTCTCTTCAGATATAAGTAGGTAGTTGTTGGGTAGGACTACAGGAAATACCTCCTCAGTACTTATTGACTCCTGTAAGAAGATATATTCTCTCTTCTTACCTTGTCTGGATGTGCGACCTGGAATCACTGCCGCCATTTTGCAGCAGGAATGGTAGAACAGAGAGATGAAAAGAAAAAGGATTCTAGATGATATGACTGAAACACTGACCTTCTCTGTAGCCCACCCTACCTCAGGATTTCGTTATGTCAGATAATAAATTTCCTGACTGATTAAAGCACTGAGAGTTGTTTTTTTTTTAACATATACCAAATTCATTTAGACAACCCTGCAAGAGAATGTTTCTTTAATTACCACTGTTATCCAGTGCACTTTTCGCCATGATAACAGATAAGTTCAAGAGAACTGCTTCCCTCTCCTGAGCCAGTCCTCTGTAGCTTTCACTATTAACTTTCACGGCATAGAGCCATGAATCCCCTTCTGACATTTTCCCGTCAATCACCAGAGAGTCCTGCTTCCTCTATTTTTGTCAGTCTAATGTTCATATATGGTCTTTAAATCTCGATATTTTTAATTCTCTTTCACCAATTGGTACAATTCTGATCTTTACCACATTAAGATTGTTTCACTCACTAATAATAGTGTTGGTATTTGATGTTTGGTGAGAGAATCCCAAACTTCACTTCTGTAGTGGCTATATGTTACAGTTGCTTCTTTGATGTTCTCAGTATGTCCTTACAGCTCTAAACTGGACATAATAGGAAATTAGAGGTGAAAAGAAAAAGGTATTATGGAATTAGGTGAAAATGGAAAAAATGTAAAATATTGTTCATTAAATCATGAGCATCTGCACTCATTATATTCATCCCAAAACAAGCAATTTAGTTAAATTTAGCAACATGGCAGAAGCCAAATACTTCACTCCAAACTTCAAGGCTTTCCAATAATAGTAATGTTTCTCCTTATTTCCTCCTAAGAAATTTACTTTTGATTACATGTCAAAGCTGTTTCTGATTTCCTAATGACCTCTTGCTAACTCCTAACTATGCCCTTTAACATGCTTTTCTTCCCATCTAAAAAACTTCATCTTATCTTTGCATAAATCCAGGGTATAACTCTCTCTGGATCCAGCCGATGATTAATAAGATGAAATGAGGCAATATGAACAATACTGGAAAGCTGGAAACAATGAATACGCCCAACAGATGAGAATAGTTAGGTATGGAATATGAGGATTGTTAACAGATATGCAGCTAGCAAAGGCATACTGGAGAAGAGTATACATGATACATTCATATGTGAAAAAAGAGGTCCAAACATTGTAAATTCATCAACCGACAATATCCAGTAGGCTCTGTCTGTGCCACCTACTTGTAATATAATGATGGGCCAATTGCACTTACTGCCCATCTTTCACACTGTAGTGAGAGTGACAAATATTCATCAAATAATTACATGGTATAAAGGAGATCTACAGGGACATATGCCTAAGCGTAATAAGGATACTTAACCCAACTGAAGGTTTAAGGACTAAGCAGAGATTTGAAAGATGCTTTGTGGTTAACTTGATAAAGAAAGGAAGAAAGACTATTCCAGGAAGAAAAAGAAGCAAGAATAAAAGACCTTACGGTAAAAAAGTAAAGATACATTTGAGAGCATAAAATAAGGCCAGGAGCTGGAGAGCAAAAAGAGGGGGAGTGGGGTGGGAAGCAGTGTTTCCCATATGAATCTGTTAATTTTGATCCTTCAGAAGCTTCATCAAGTGGACTAAAATGTGTCAAGTGCTTCCTGGAGTTATGCAGTGCACAACATACACAACTATATATAGTAGCTTTGAGGGACACGGTGACGCAAGATGATGCTAAAAAAGTAAGACGCTACAGCATCTTTAAATCTACAACAAAGAGCTTTCTCTTTATTTGAAATGTAATGGAAAGTCTTTGATGGTTTAAGGATCAAATACGTGGTTCATGAAGATCATTCTGGCTACAGTATGCACAATAGTTTGGAGGAAGAAGTGTGGATAGGCATCAGACCAGTTGGAAGATTATTGTAGCAGTCCAGATAAGACACAATGGTAAGTTGACTACTGATGGCCATAGTTACATTATAGCTAAAAATAACTCACTGGATCTGGGAGATGTTTTGGAAAAGAAAAGAAAGAAAAGAAAAGAAAAGAAAAGAAAAGAAAAGAAAAGAAAAGAAAAGAAAAGAAAAGAGAAAAGAGAGAGAAAGAAAGAAAGAAAGAAGGAGAGGAAGAAAGGAAGGAAGAAAAAGAGGAAGGAAGGAAGAGAAAAAGAAAAGAAAATATATCACTAGGACTTGGGTGGATTCTATATGAGGACAGAGGAAAACAGAGATGTTAAAAATGACTCCATGTTCTGCTTATGTAACTAGAATATAGTAGATAAAGGTGTTGCATTTACAGAGATGGGAAAGAGTTGAAAAAGAGCAATTGGAGCTGAGAGATTATATGATGTTATCACATAATATATCATCCTATGTTTATAGAAGAACGAAATACATGCTCAGAGAGGGACAAAATTTTGAAGAAAATAAAGCCAAATATTAACATTTTAAAATATGGTCAGTGGGGGCGCCTGGGTGGCACAGCGGTTAAGCGTCTGCCTTCCGCTCAGGGCGTGATCCCCGTTGTGGAATCGAGCCCCATGTCAGGCTCTCTGCTATGAGCCTGCTTCTTCCTCTCCCTCTCCCCCTGCTTGTGTTCCCTCTCTCGCTGGATGTCTCTATCTCTGTCGAATAAATAAATAAAATCTTTAAAAAAAAATAAAATAAAATATGGTCAGTGATCACAGACACTATCAAATTATTGTCGTGGCTTTTTTTGTACATTTAATTTCAAAATTTTTAAAAGATTTTTTAAAAGCATGCCATTCTAGTCTTTGTGTTATACTCACCCTACCAATTACTACTCTGTGACTTCCCTTCCCCTCTGATATCATGCACTTTCCTATTGAAGAATTCATAAATTCTATACTTCCTAAGGCTTTGTGTGCCCCTGATGCCCTAATTTGCCCCCCAGTCCCTGCTGGGGAAAAACTAGTTTCTCCTGCCTTCTTGCCGTGTCCCCAACAGAGCCTAGTTCAGAGCTTGCCATTCAGAAGCACTCCATGTGCATTGC
Source organism: Ailuropoda melanoleuca (assembly GCF_002007445.2). Taxonomy (NCBI): domain Eukaryota; kingdom Metazoa; phylum Chordata; class Mammalia; order Carnivora; family Ursidae; genus Ailuropoda; species Ailuropoda melanoleuca. Next base: position 95,284,282 of record NC_048220.1, on the reverse strand, counting down.
ACATTCGCTTTTTATCTACTTCCACAGTTTCCCTGGGAACATTTGTGAGGGATTGCTCTAGCTCCATCAAGGGAACAGCCAGTGCAATTTAATTTAACATATCATAAAGTACTCTGCAAAAACAAAAGAGGAAGGGGAAAACTAACAAATGAGGCTTTGGCTGAGAACAGGACAAGTTTATCATTTCTGATGTGCTCCCAACCAGAATTTACTCCCAGGAGGTAAGGAATGGTACTCACACCAACAAATCACCATTCACTCCCCACATCCTCCCCAGCTCAGAGCAGTCTGCTAATCTACTGCCTTTCACTCAGCTCCACAGTCTAATTTGGTAAATTACCAATAAGGTCTGGCCTAAATGCATTTCACATGTAATTAGCTATAATAATGCATATGTTATGCTTCATTTACCCAATTCGTTACACCTATTTCCACTGGTTGATTTTAGTTTTTATTTTGTTTCAATGTTATTTCAGGAGCTAAGATAAATTGATGCCTTAGTAAACTCACACAATGGCTCATAGACTTTCTGCATAGGGCCTCCTTGAAATTCCTTTGAATTACTAAAGGACCAAAGGAAATAGTCCCTACCTCTCATATGCCACCTTGCAATAACCATTTTCACTGTACTTAACTCTATTGAAAAATTCCAGGGTCCTTTTATGATTTCAAAGTAAACTGAAAAAACAAAAATAAAACAAAACAACAACAAAAAAGAATGAGAGGTGCTAGTGTCTCAAAAATCTGTTCCAAGATGAGTGGCATCGTGCTACCACTGAACTTCTCAAACCTACAACATTGGCCTTTATGGGGCTCCAGGACTCTGGCGGATGTTAAGGCTTAGTTTTGTGTTTTGTTTTGTTTTTTTTTTTTAAAGGTAGCTGTTTCTCAAATTCTGTCCTGAGAGAAAACATACTGGAAAATTTTCATTGCAAGGAAGGCAACTGCAGGAAAATAAATGCAAATTAGTTGTGCTGCTATTAATTTTCAAGAGGCCACATAGAAGAGATGTTCTCAAATTTTTTGGTCTCACAATCCCTGTAAGCCCTTAAAAATTGTTGAAGACCCTTAAAAGCTTTTGTTTACATGGGTTTTCTCTCTCTATTGATGAAACAGTTTTGAAACTGAAAACTAAGACATTTTTTAAATCACGTATTAATTCATTTAAAATAACAGTAATAAATGTTCACATAAATTCAGCATATTTTTATGAAAAATAATTGAAAAATAATTTAGCAAGAACAATATTGCTTCACCAAACTCTCTAATGTCTGGCTTGATAGAAAATAGTAAAATTCTATTTTCTTATGAACTCAATCTCTTGTGAATGCATTGTTTTGGTTAAAGAATATGCAGGAAATTCAGCTTCACAGATACAAAGGAGTTGGGAAAATGGCAATTCATTTGAAAAGCAACTAGTTCAGCTTTTAACTCAAGCGACTGCCAGACCTCAGTAGATAGCAGCATTGCTTTTTGTCTACTTCTTATTTTGACAGAAAGAATGTTAAAAAGATGTATACTCAAAGGTTAAGATTTATTAAAATTAATGTTTGTACTGATCGTTATGGATTTGAAATCAACCTTTTTAAAAATTTTTTTTTACAGTTTTAGGTTCACAGCAAAATGAGGAGGAAGGTGGTAAGATCTCCCATATACTCCACACATTCCCACCCGCACAACCCCTCCACGGTGGCAAATTACAACTGATGAGCCTACATTGACACATCATAATCACCAAAAGTCCATAGGTTACCTTACAGTTCACTCTTGGTGTTGTACAGTCTGTGAGTTTGGACAAATGTATCATGACATGTATCCATTATTATAGTATCATACAGAGTATTTTCATTGCCCTAAAAATTCTGTGTTCTACTTATTCACCCCTTCTCCACACTCAACTCTTGAAAACCACTGATCGTTTCACTGTTTTCATAGATTTGCATTTATGTTGATGAGAGATATTGGTCTGTAATTTCCTTGTACCATCTGTCTGGTTTTGGTATTAGCATAATATTGATCTCATAAATGAGTTAGGAAGTATTCCCTCTGCTTCTATCTTCTGAAAGAGATTGTAGAAAACTGGTATAACTCTTTCTTTCAGTGTTTGGTAGAATTCACCAGTGAACCCATCTGGGTCTAGTCCTTTCTGTTTTGGAAAGTTATTAATTACTGATTCAGTTTAATACATATAGCCATATTTAGTTGGTCTATTTTTTCTTGTGGGTATTGCAAATTGTGTCTTTCTCTTTTTTAAAGATTCTATTTATTTAGGGGAGCCTGGGTGGCTTAGTCGTTAAGCGTCTGCCTTCGGCTCAGGGCGTGATCCCGATCGAGCCCCACATCGGGCTCCTCTGCTGGGAGCCTGCTTCTTCCTCTCCCACTCCCCCTGCTTGTGTTCCCTCTCTCGCTGGCTGTCTCTCTGTTAAATAAATAAAAAATCTTAAAAAAAAAAAAAAAAAGGAAGGTGCTGTGACCACCACCCTCCTTTAAAAAAAAAAACAAAAAAAAGATTCTATTTATTTAAGAGAGAGAGAGAGAGAAAGCGAGCACGAGTGGGAGGAGGGGCAGAGAGAGAGGGAGAAGCAGATGCCTGCTGAGCAAGGGGCCCAACACAGGGCCTGGGGCCACGAGATCATGACCTGAACTGAAGGCAGACGCTTAACCCACTGAACACCTAGGCACCCTGGCAAATTGTGTCTAAGAATTGTCCATTTCAACTAGGTTATCAAATTTGTGAGCAGAGTTGTTCATAGTATTCTTTTATTATCCATAAGGTCCGTAGTGATATATTCTGTTTCATTTCCGTTTTAGTAATTTGTGTCCTTTTTTTTTTTCCTTAGCCTGGCTAGAGGCTTATCAATTTTATTGGTCTTTTCAAAGAAACAGCTTTTGGTTTCATCAATTTTTCCTATTGATTTATTTTTGCTCAAATATTTATTATTTCTTTTCTTCTGCTTACTCTGGCTTCAATTTGCTCTTCTTTTTCTAGTTTCCTAAGGTGGAAACTTAGATTACTGATTCTATATTTTTCTCATTTTCTTTTTTTTTTAAGATTTTATTTATTTATGTGACAGAGACAGCCAGCGAGAAAGGGAACACAATAGGGGAGTGGGAGAGGAAGAAGCAGGCTCCCAGAGGAGGAGCCCGATGTGGGACTCGATCCTGGAATGCCGGGACCACGCTCTGAGCCGAAGGCAGCCGCTTAACGACTGCGCTACCTAGGCGCACTTCTCATTTTCTAATATGTATTCAAACCTATAAATTTCCCTTTCAGCACTGCTTTCAGTGTATCCCACAAGTTTTGATAGGTTGTGTTTTCATTTTCATTTAGTTCAAAGTATTTTTAAATTTCTTGAGATATTTTGAGACCCTGTGCTATTTAGAAGTGTGCTGTTTAATCTCCATGCATTTAAGATGTTTTCTGGTTATCTTTCTGTTCTTGATTTCAAGTTTAGTTCCATTATGGTCTGAGTAGAAACTGCATGATTCCTGTTCTTTTAGATTTGCTAAGGTGTGTTTTATGGCTCAGAATACGGTCTATCTTGGTGAATATTTCATATGAGCTTGAGCAGAGTGTGTCTTCTGCTGTTGTCAGATGAAGTAGTCTATAAATGTCAATGACATCCAATTGATTGATGGTATTGTTAAGTTCAAACATGTCCTTACTGATTTTCTCCCTGCTGGATCTGCTCATTTCTAAAAGGGGATGTTGAAGTCTCCGACTACAAAACTGGACTCACTTATTTCTCCTTACAATTCAGTTAATATTTGCCTCGTGTAGTTTGATACCCTGTGGTTGCATCAAGGATTGTTGTCTCCTTGGAGAACTGATTCCTTTGACGTTATGTAATGCCCTTTTTTATCCCAGATAACTTTCCTAGTTTTGAAGTCTTCTCTGACTGGAATTAATACAGCTACTCCTACTATTTTTGAATTAGTATCGGCATGGTATATTTTCTTCATTCATTTATTTTTAATCTATATGTGTCATTATATTTGAAGTGGGTTTCTTGTGGACAGTATAAAGTAGGACCTTGTTTTTTGATCAGCTCTGACAATCTATCTTTTATTGGCGTATTTAGACCACTGATAATCAAAATGACTTTTGATATAATTGGATTAATACCTATCATATCTATTTTTATTTGTTGCTCTTGTTCTTTATTCTTATTTTTATCTTTCAGTCTTTTTCTGCCTTTTGTGATTTTAATCAAACATTGCATTTTTTCCCTTTCTTTAGCATATCAATTATACTCCTTTTTCCCTTTTGTTTAATGGTTGTCCTAAACTTTGCGATATACATTTACAGCTAATCCAAATCCACTTGCAAGTAACACCATACCACTTCATGGGTAGTGTACCCTATAATAACAAACTTATTCTAATTCCTCCCTCCTGTCCATTTTATCACTGATATCATTATTTCTTTCCCTCGGGTTTCTTTAGGGATTTTCTCCTTACCTTGACTTTCTGTAATTTGATAATGATATAGCTATGTGTAGTGGGGGTTATTTTTTGTGGGTGAGGGGCTAGAGGGCATTTACCTGCTTGGTATTCTCTGAGCTTCCTAGATCAGTGGTTTCAAGTATGATATTAATTTGGGGAATTTTTCAGTCACTATTATCTCAAATATTTCTTTTGTTCCTTCCTCTCCTTTTTCTTTTGATATTCCCACTACACATGCTATACCTTTTGTAGTTGTTCCACAGTGTCTGGATATTCTGGGTTTCTTTTTTTTTTTTTCCGGTTTTTTTTCTCTTTGTATTTCAGTTTTCTTTTTTCCTTTTTCTTTTCGAGAGAGAGAGAGAGAGAGAGCAGGGGAGGGGCGGAGGGAGAGGGAGAGAGAATCTCAAGCAGGTTCCATGCCCATGAAGGAATACAACATGGGGCTCAATTTCCCAGCCCTGAAATCATGACCTGAGCTGACATCAAGAGTCAGACACTTAACCAACTGAGCCACCCAGGCACCCCTGCAATTCAGTTTTCAAGGTTTCTAATGGCTCAGAGATTCTTTCTTCAGCTGTGTGTGCAGCCTACAAATAAGCCCATCAAAGGCAATGTTTTTTACCTCTAGCATTTCTCTTTAGTTTTTTTCTTCTGATTTCCATCTCTTTGCTTATATTGCATAACTGTTCTTGCATGCTATCTACTTTACCTAACAGAGGCCGCAGCAAATTAATCGTGTTTTTTTTTAAACTCCTGGTCTGATGATTCCAACATCCCTGTCATGTCTGGTTCTGATGCTCACTCTGTCTCCTCAAACTGTGTTTTTTGCCATTTGGTGTACCTTGTAACTTTTTTCTTGATAGAAGGTAGGACATACTGGGTAAAGGAATTGCTGTGAATAGGCCATTAGTAATGTGGTGGTAAGGTGTCAGGAGGGGAAGCAATCTGTAGCCTTATGATTATGTCTCAGTCTTTTAGTAAGCCTATGTTTCTGTTTTGTGATTCACAGGTGATTCTCAGTTGTTGTATGTTTCTCCTTTCCTGGGTGGGAGAGAATGGCTAGAATGGGCTGGTATAAATATTTCCTTTCTCCCATGTGGAAAGCTTGAGGGAACTGGAGTTGGGTATTACTCTTCCCCAAATCAGTTATGCTCTGATAATACCCCAGCAGGTTAGGCTCTTGTTAACTAGTTTCTCCTGAAGGTAGGCCTTGTTAAGTATAGCAGAGTGCTCTAGCGTATTTCAAAATTGTTCCTTTTCCCTTCCCCCAGACAGAGCAGGAGAGGGTACTTATTGTGAGAAACTGGTTGTGCTCCTGGAGGTAAATGTCACAATATTGCGGCATATTCCTTATACCTGGGTTCTCCTGGAGTTTCTAATTCTCAGAGTTGTCCACACAGAGCCTCCAAAACTTTGTCAATTACAGTTCAGGTTTTCCTACCTATAAAGAAACTCAGTTTTTTCCTCCCTATGTTCCCTCAGGAATAAGCTCCTATGTGTCTCCTTTACTTTTACATAGAGAACAATTTACTTCTGACACTTCTTATCACCAAATATGTGGTGGTTTTTCCCAACACCAACAAACAATTCTTGGACACCAGCAGGAGTTCCATGCCCTCTCCAGATGCGCCACTCTCCCAGCACCTCTGTGTGTTCACCAGCCCAGAAGCTCTCCAAACCCCATGCTTTGGGAATTTTATGGAAGCGCGACCAATATCAGGTAGGCACGACCAACTATTAACTCCATTTTTAGCCTTTCCCTCTTCTTAAGAGAATGGGGGTGGGGGAGCTGAAAATTCCAAGCTTCTAATCATGGCCTGGTCTTTCTCGAGACTAGCCCTCATCCAGGATCTCATTAGAGCAAAAGACAATCCTATCAACAGGAAATTACAAGGGTAAAAAGAAGTCTGGGTCAGGAACAGAGGTCAAAAACGAATATTAGAAAGAGAAACACTCCTAAGGTTCTTACCACTTTGAAAATTATGAGTTTCAGGAGCTCGGTGTCAGGAATCAGGGACAGATTTTATGTATGTGTGTGTGTGTATATATATATATATATTTTTTTTTTTCCTATTACATCATACTACCCTAGCTCTGGTTTCTGCTCTTGCATCTCTGCTCCAGTATAGTTCCCAATCCGTCTCTCCAATCTTAGGGGCAACATTGTTAATGTTTTAGTTTGTTGAGCATTTTATTGTTGCTTGATGGAGCGGTGACTTCGAAGCTCCTTATGGCTGGACACTGAGGCATTTTTCCTGAACCATGAGTGCACAGTAGCTAAGAATACAACATCTACCTGTATGGTTTGCTGCCACTGTGTTGATTTGTACCAAGGCACCAGCAATTTTATCTGTTATTGTCTTTGTACTGTTATGGCAAACCCCAAATGCTAAAATAAAGACTAATGTCTTAGTATTATTATAAAAATAGATTTGACCTTGTGGATCCCTGAATCTCAGGATTCCCTAGGGGTCCATGGATCCCACTTTCTGAGAATCATGATCTTAGAATTTAGCACACATGAAAACTCTTATCCTGCAAACTCCTTTAAGATTATATACAAAGGTGGAACGGTCAATGATCTATACCTCTTTCTCTAAAGAATGTTTCTGTTCAACAGGATTTTTTCTCTAAAAACAAAAATAACTCAAAGCACCCACCCCTCCCACCACTTGATTACCTTTCGCTATCACAGAAATGAAGCTAGAAATAACCAACACAATTGCCTACTTTGGAAACTGAGACCAAGAGAGGAAAATTCACTAGGACAGGACTATAATTTTAAGTCTCCTGATTCCCAACCAAATCATGTTTTGTTTTCCTATATATGACTTTACTCAACCATTTAATTCTTCCCTCTTTAGTATGTTTATTTCCCTCTCTTCCTCTCTGTTCTTCGTCTTTTAATCAGACACCCTCCTAATCATACACAGCAATGTCATTCATTTATGCTTGGCTAGTTCAAGCTAAAAGATCTTTAAAATACTGTCTCTGTGTGGTTTGACTACATTTAAAAGCTGTGTGCTAGCCCAAAGCAATTAAAAATGGTTTAGTCTAAATTTCTGAATGATAAATTTTAAGGAGGAAACAGAATGCATATAACTCCTAATTATCTTTGCATGAATTTGAAATCTTTCTGGAGGACAAAATATTGTTTAAATGTAAATAATTGCAGTGGAGAAGAAATGAGTTCACCCTGTAATGCTGTCTCTGAAGATAGCAGTTTACTCCACCCTTCAGTGGCTGTAACCTTGCCTAAATTAAATATAATGAGTAAGAAACTATTGAGAAAGGAAAGCAGGAAGTGCAAGAGCAGAAAAATCCAATCGATATTTTCAGTCCTAAATTACAGGTTTACTAATCTAGATGCACCATATTGCAGATGTTTCTTGATCCATTATAACTGAACCACAGTAAATTACCTCCTACACAAAATAAAATTATTACCTTAACCCAAAAGAAAAAGATGATGCGAGATGATGTGAGCATCTAGCATTGGTTCACAGAATTAAAAATGTTCCTATCTAAAATCTATGATGCCTTTAGCTATTAAAATGTGGTTAATAATTCTCTTGTCAGTCATTTAAGTGCATTTAGTTCTTGGTAATTGAATTTAAAAGAGCACTTCATCATAGAGAAAGGACTAACTGGGTTTGAACATCTTTCCCAAATAAATAAAGGGCCTTTCTATGTCCAGTGTCTGGAACAAGCTGGTGGCCTATTTAAACTGGAAATATCCAGAACGGTGTCATGTTGATTCTAAAATCTCAATATCATACTCTGAGTGCCAAGGACCCTATTAGAAATGGACCTTGTAAAACCAAATTTCCTTATAGAGCTTCAAAGGTAAGTTTTTTTATACTTATTTTGAGAATTATACTTTAGCTTTTTCTAGGTTTTGTGTAATGCAGACCTAAAGATGGCTCTTGCTTATGTCAACCAAGCATATCATTCAATGGACAGTTCTGGCTTATATTGCAACAAACAAACATGGTGAGCCACACATTTCCTGTCAATCTTTCACGGTCTTTACTGGCTAAAATTTAGTGAGAACAGTGCTGTAGATTTCTGTTTGTTCTGTTACAAAGGCACATTAACTGGGCATGCACGGCTGTAAGTTTAATATATTATCTAGCATTCAGATTTTAGCCATAACAAACTGTTAAAAACTGGAACTCATTTTTGTATCATATATTATAAATTGTAAGAGATTATCTAAAATTTCAGCGTATTTCTGAACCACTGGTTGAAATACTTTTTGCATTATCTTTCTACAATTTTATAGACATTACATGTCTGAGTCTAAAATTTTTATAGACATTCCATTTCTAAGTCTAACATTCTACGATCTGGAGGGGAAACTGAAACAGTGAGTGTCTACCCTGCGGGGTTCTTGGTATGTCAGTGTCACTTCAAGGCATTGAAAACAGAACCTGAAATCTTTACCTGCTATCGGTATGGGCTGAATAGCTTTTGGACAAATGTTGGGAATATAAGAACTCCTGACAATCAGTTCTTTCAGGCCAGTTTTATTTCATTCATTTCCTAAATATGGATGGAACAGCACTCTAGCAGTTAATTACTAATGAGTCACAGTAAATGATCAAGCAATGCCAAGTCTGGCAGTTCTGTAGGCAAACAGAATCACTCCAAATCCAAGGGAAGGGCTAACCAGAATAAATGTGAATGTCTGATATTCATCTTTGCTGAGTAAACTGAAAACATTACCCTGGAGACATCACTCCAATCTCAGCTATGAATTAAGGGTGAAATTAAAAGTGGAAAGTGAAAAATATGACAATTTACCTCCATTTGACAAAGAGCAAACATTTTTGGTTCAATTGTCACTCAAAGTGACAGAAGCAAAGTTTTTTGAGATGAAACTGGCACAGAGAAGCTGAAAGTTGAGAGGAAGAGGAGGAATTTAAATTTATGTTCAATGTTCTAAGTACATTTCCAGAATATCAAGAGAATATGAGTAATGATACCAGCCACATTTACTGGGCATTTGTTATAATAATAATTCTATCCTTCATACGTCAAAATGAGACCAAAGGAAGCATATATTAAAAGTCTCCTTTCTCAGGCAAAAAAAAGAGTAATACAAGAGAGAGAAGAATACAATAATAAAAATCAACAGGAGCAAAACGCATTTTCAACTCTACAATACTCCAAACTCAGACTTCACTTGCTGGATTACTTAACCAAACTGTCATTCCATGAAGGTTATCAGAATTTTTACTTATCTATTATATATGATTGATGTTAAATAAATCTATAGATACATAGATTTATACAGAGAGATAAATACATATAGACATACTTATGTAAATATATATAAATAGATATGCATATATATACTAATGTATGTATAGGGAGGGAGACAGACAGAAAGAAAGCTTTTGTAAATCTTCAAACTCATCCCAAAATGAAATTCTCTGAGTCAGAAAAGAAATTGGGCCACAGCTCCTTTTCATTAAAATTGCATTTGAACCATTTATTTGGCCTAAATATGACTATCCTCTTTTCTCAAATGAATTGGGTCCTTATGAAAAAAATATGAATTTTCAGCACTAGATCACAACCTTGAGTCTACTCTGAGCACCTTCACAAAGAAAAGTGTTAACTATGTCTGTAGAAATTTTAAAGATATAATGTACTTTCACAAATATAATAAAATTTAGATTCTGTGCCATTAAGAGAGGCAGCAGGGAGGAGAGTTTTGTGGTTCCTAACCATTAATGGCTTGGTACATGTACCAAAAAAATGTGGCTATTTTGGTCACACTGACCAGAAGCACCCTGTTTAATCAAACCAAACCAGACCCAAGTTGTGCCAGAATTCCATAAGTAACACTGTGTAATGACACTTAAAAAAAAAATTGAAGTGAAATAAGAGAGAGAATCGCAAATACCATATGATCTCACTTATATATGGAATCTGAAAAAACTGAACTCATAGAGACAGAGAACACAATAGTTGTTGCCAGAGGTGGGAGATGGGGAGTGTAATGTACACCAGGGTGACTATAGTTAACAATACCGCATTGTATATTTCAAAGTTGCTAATAGAGTAGATCTTAAAAGTTTTCAACACAAGAAAAAAAATTGTAACTATAGAAAGATGGGTATTAACTAAACTTATTGTTGTTGGACTCTTGATTTCAGCTCAGGTCATGATCTCAGCATCATGAGATCAAGCTCCTTATCGGGTTTGGTGCTGGGCATGGAGCCTGCCTAAGATTATTTCCTTCTCCCTCTGCCCCTCCCCCTGCTCATGTGTTCTTGCTTGCTTTCTCTCTCTCTCTCTAAAAAAACAAAGAAACAAATTTAAAAAATCAATTGTTAAATGTTGATTGAGTGTTAAAGGAAACCCAGAATTATTTGAAAAAACTATTAAAATACCCCCCATATTCCAACTATTTAAAACAAAACAATTTAAACACATACCAGTTTTAAGGAAAACGACTAGAAATGAAATGGAATTCATTCAATTGTTTGAGCCTTGGGTGATTTAGAAAGTCCCTGAAACAAAAGCAAAGACTATCTACGACAGCTATTTGAGCTAAAGTAGGAGGACCTCAAAGGCCCTCTCAAGTTTCATATCCACTACATTTCTCACTACGAGTTTATACCCATAACCTCAGTTTGATACAATAATTCTGGTCTTCTTGGTGGTAAAGTAGATATGTCAATCCCTGGATTAAATGGAATGAACTTAAAGTACAAGTAATTTTAAACTAAGAATAACTATAGGTTTAAAAGTAATTATAGGTGGGAGTTAAATGCTCTATCATAAGTAGCTGTAGAGGGATTTTTGATTTAACATCTTTTCAAATTTATCAGAAAATTGTAGTATTTCTAATTATATTTTAAATCAAAGCTATTTATATCCAACAATGTCAATATTTTATTTCAAATAAAATGCATCAGGAAAAAGCCACATGACATCAAAATCTGAAAAGAAGAATATCCTAAGAGATTTCTAATTTTTCTTTGACAATGAGGTAAAAGGAGTTTTCAGAGACATGCTTCATCACTTGACAGCAATATCCAGAGAGGACAATTATACTTTGATCAAGCTAAGCAATAAGGAATATTCCCAGACTTATGGAATGAGATATATTTGATTGTTTGAATGCTACTAAACAGGTTCTTAGACAAATAATGTTACACATGAAAACAACACTGACTGAAGAAATAAAAAATAGTAAAACATACTGTGAATGTAAAGGAGTAAAGTTCAATACAAATATTGACCTTACCTCCCACTTGGGACAATATTGTTATATGGAACATTTTTGAACACTGATTATAAACCAAGACTGTGAATATTTTAACACCTTAAGCTTGTTGAATTTAGGAACATAAATTAAACTTCAAACAAAAATCATCTGTGAATATAGAACAAATATTGACCTAAAGTACTAACTTTTTGAAAAGTTTAGATAATCTACTAGTGACAAATTATGGGTTAGCTTAGAGATGTTTTCAAAAAATTAACTTGACAGAGACATTTCCATAATTTTGCTCCTGTGCCTGTCCTTGGGTCAAACAGTAGACTGGAGATGCCATGTGCATAACCCAGGAAATTCATTTGTATTTATTTTTTTTTTAAGATTTTATTTATTTATTTGATAGAGATAGAGACAGCCAGCGAGAGAGGGAACACAAGCAGGGGGAGTGGGAGAGGAAGAAGCAGGCTCATAGTGGAGGAGCCTGATGTGGGGCTCGATCCCACAATGCCGGGATCACGCCCTGAGCCGAAGGCAGACGCTTACCCGCTGTGCCACCCAGGCGCCCCATCATTTGTATTTATTTATTTACACAATAAATATTACAGTACCAACTACGTATGCAACATTTGAGATTTCCTGTTGGGACTAAATAATACATGATACACATACTTAAATATGTGGGAGTTAACTATATTGTTTTTAAAGTCAAAACAATAGTTAAAATCAATATTAAATGTGAAGTAGAACATAGCTTTTTAATGGTGAAGGGTACAACATAGAGTGAAGGTACAACTATGATTTTTCTATGAGCTGAAATCATGGTAACAAAATACATAGGGTGAAAACATCTGGGTATGAAGAACAAATAGGTATGAGTAGCAAGAAGTTTTAACACAGCTCTCATTCTTTATGTGTTAAAATAATCAAAAATGACATAAGACAGTGGAAGGAAAATTAATAAAAATTGACCCTGAACCCAGTAATCTGAGGGGAAAAAATGTGCATTTTCAAGTACCCATGAAACATTAACCAAATTTTATCATATATTTGGCCACAAGGAAAAACTCAATAAATTCTTTAAAATATAAAAATTACACACCACATTCAACGACTACAATCTAATTTAAAAAGCAATAGAAATCAAAAGTAAAAACTATCTCCAGCCCCTCAGATATTTAAAACACTTTCCTAAACTTCTTTTGAAGCGAACAGTAAATAAAAATCTCAACTGCTAAAAAAAATATCAGTAAGAATAACACTTCAGGGGCGCCTGGGTGGCACAGCGGTTAAAGC
>NC_048220.1:95248104-95271222 GCF_002007445.2 Ailuropoda melanoleuca | reverse complement strand
CCTCTCCCACTCCCCCTGCTTGTGTTCCCTCTCTCGCTGGCTGTCTCTATCTCTGTCAAATAAATAAATAAAATCTTTAAAAAAAAAAAAAAGTTAAAATACATTCTTAAAAAAAAAAAAGAATAACACTTCAGTTCAAAATTCATGGGATGTGATAAAAGAGCATTAACTTGGAAAGAGAAAATGGAATGAGGGCAATTGCTATTTTGTTTTGTAGCTGTTACCATAATTTTTAAGGAGAAAGGCAGATGGTAAAAACAGAACCAGTCAGCCAAGCCGAGAAAAGTACACAGAACAGTGGTCCAAGATGACCTTGGTCATTATGTTGTCACCACTGTAACAGTGCTAAGAAGTGAGCTCTGAGCTCAGTGTCTGGTGTCAGTTTCTCCTCCCCCTATGTGCTGGCTGAGTAACCATGGACACATTTCCCCATCTTTAAAATGGGAATAATAGATACTACTTTCATGAGGTTTTCACAAACAGCAAATAAATTATCCAAGACTAGACAGTATCTGAGACAAAGTAAATTCTCAATAAATGTTAACCAAGTATCAGTGGGGTAAAAAGCCAAAGAATAAAGACAAAAGGCTAAGCAATCAAAAGTATAAAAACTGAAAGGACATTAAAGTTGAGAAGAAGTCATTGGATTTGACTATGTGGATGCCAAATGGAATCACGAGAATGCAACTTGAGAAGAGCAAGGGAAGTCAAAGTCAAAACAACATTCCCACATAACATTCGGGGGGGGGGGTCTTCCAGGATGTCCAATAGGCATTTCTAAAGGATAAGTACGTGTGAATCATTTTTCAAAACTATTTCAGGAAGGAAAGGAAAAGATCATCCCATTCACTTTCTCTCCTATGTCCTCTGTTGGCATCCTAAAGGCCCACTGACATTTTTTACTCAAACACAAACTCTCTGTATTCTTTGCTTGCCATAATCATTCCTTAATGTGCTTAGCAAATGTCTATTGAGCACCTAGGTGCCAGCCTTTATGTTAGATTTGAGAAATCAACACATCAATCTTGGAAGGTAAATCAGATTGATTTTTATGATAAGCTAAACATCCAAATATTTATGTAAAATATACTAATTTTTAAGTATTGGCTCAAAAATATTAAGACTATACAAACAAAATAAATAAAAGGTTAGGCAGAGTTCATACTCAAACACCATGACAATTTAGTTCTTAATATCTAATTTCTCACCTATTCTCATTTTTAATTTCTTTCAGTGTTTCTTGTAAACTCCATGTCTTTAAAAAAACAAGAGGAAGAGGAAGAAGAAGGAGGAGGGGGAGGAGGAGGAAAAGCAATCGTTAAGGTACAAGAGAAGCAGAAATGAAGGAGTTCAGAGAAGAGTGCTGGAGGCCCCTAGGGTGTTTATTTCACATCTTTAGATCATCTCACTTGATTTTCTTCTAGTTCTGAAAACACCATACTGACCAGATTTCTGATTAAAGGTGGATTTGGGCTCGGCAGAGAGTTAGGGAAGCATCTATCAACTGATAAAAATCCTTTTCTGCAATGAAACTAAGGAAATGTACTTTCCTTTTGGGTACAATTCTCTCATAAAAGTCAAAGTATTTCCTTAGTCCTTAGCAATCCCCCAACCTCTTCACTCCAGGAAATCCATAAAAGATGATTTTATAATTACTATTAGAATTGAGTTATTATTGTATGTCAGGCATTATGCTAAAGTGAATAGCATGAAAAAAAAAACTATTATCCATCTTATTTCTAAATAACAAGTCAGGAACTCACAAAAAATAAGCAATTTACCATGGGTTACATAGCCATAACCAGAGGGGCTGAGATTCAAACCCATAATTATGTGATAATTCTATAAAGACTAAGATAGCTAAGCTGCAAACGGTAAAAGACTATGGAGTAAGGGACAAAAAGAAAAAAGAAAAGAATAAAGGAGCACAAAGAAAGACATAGAAAGTGTAACAGTGGCAATAATTGATACACGATCCCATACCCAAGAGTCTTGAGAGAGTTCTACTTTGGAGTTCACCCCATAAAGGGAAACAGAACTTTGGGATGGTGCTTCCTAAGAAGAATGGCCTGTAACTTGCCAAGGACAATTGACAAAAGAATCCAGAGAGATACTCACAAATGTCTGATTGTTCCTCTTCCCCCCCCCCACCTACTTATTGAGTAGAAAAAAGAAGCAGCAAGAGGAAAATGGGAAAATGTGTGCTATCTTTTCATCTTTGCTCTAAATGGGGGATAGGGAGGATATATTCATGTTTATATTGGTAGAAATACTTCTCAGACTTCACTGCCTAACTTTATTTTTCCACTTTTTTAGCTTTATTGTCCATAAAGAACTGCATTTTATTTTTATTGCAAAATAATTGAAAAGTAGTACTAGAACATAGACACATAAAATACACATACAGAAACACGCTGTGTAGATTTTTTTTTAAAAAAATTATTGTGGCTATCTGTTTGCCATTGTATGTGATTAGTTTTTTTGTAAATCTGTGCTTCTTTGGGAAACAATACCCTAACATTAAGACAATATTAATCTTTTAATTTGTTAGGTTGTGCTTTATATTCAAGCTTAATAAAAATCTCTACTTAAAATACTTCAAAAACATCATTTAAATAACTGTATAATATTTTATCACCGCCTAACTTTAAAAATGGTTCTGGGATTCTTTCTCCTGATGGAATTATATCACTGTTATTTTTTTAAATGAGGTTCATATCAGAAATCTTTGGCAGAGAAGAACTTACACAGAAACTCAAATGTACCACAGTTAAGGCTGGATGATTGCCTAAGGAAATAAGCTGCACTCTCATTTACTTAAAAGGTATGAAGAGAAATGGTGACCATTTTTGTAGTCAGCGTTCTTCATATTTAGAAAAGTATAATCATTGGATCTTTATTAAAAAAATCAGTAAGATTATTTCCTTGGGAATAAATAAGATGCCATTTAAATCGATACCAAAGTTACATAAAAGTCAGGTGATGGGAAGAACAGAGTTGTTTTTCATGATTTTATTAAACCATAGCCAGGATATCAATCCACCGCTTGCCAAAGCTGTCTAGAATTCACGTGAAAATGTACACAGTGAATGGAACCAGTTGAGGAGAGAAAAAAATGTCTGATGTCCACCCTACAGTCACTTTGATGAAGGGCAAAATGGTTTAGCCACAGATCTCCTCTACTGCTGAGAAAACTGAATCGTCTGCCTACACACAAGCTTAGCTGCTGTTCTAATTTTGAGGCTAAAGAATTCATCTGCTGCTGAGAAACTACTTCGCCACGTGTTTTTAAATCTTTTGGTATTTAGCTGTGTTATGAAGATTTCCAAATATATAATAGTTTAACTTTTAATAATTCATAGAATTCAAAGGGAGAGTTAGCTTTAGTCATTTCTTGGTACACAGAAAATAAACTTGCAGAGAAAATGCCATACAGAAAATAATTACACACCAGAGAGCAAAAATAGTTACAGAAATGACTAATTTTGTTATTTCTTATTTACTTCAATATTGGTAAATTTTTAAGGAAAGATTCTGAATCCTGTGCTATTTAATCTAATTTCTAATATATATTGCAGATGGGTATAATACAGTCTGTCCAGGCATTGCAAATGCAAATGTTTTCAGGGTCTAGACAGGTAAAGTCAGGAAGTAAAGTGAGCCTAGATAGAGAAAAATCACATGGCCATCCTGGTCTACATTTTTTTTCTTAAGATTAATTTTTTTAGAGAAAGAGAACGTGAGCAGGGGAGGGGCAGAGGGACAGGAAGATAGAGAATCTCAAGCAGACTCCGGCTGAGCACAGAGCCGGAGTACATTTTTGTCATCCATCTTTTGATAGAGATACAGTGAGGATAAATATTTACGTAATGTATAAATATGACGATGAATGGCAGATGGTGCTCCATATTTGTGTCAGAGACAAAAGGGGAGGGTTTAGACTTTGGCAAAATGGAAACCCCCATATCTCATCAAAGGTGTCAGCTCTTCCTCATTCCTATCTCATGGTTGCTTTGAGAACATGGGTCCAGGGATGTCCAATCTGCTGATGTGTTTACATTGTTAAACATGTTCCTAAAATACCATGTTAATACAAACAAAATGCATCTGTGACCATGTTTAGGTCGTAAGTCTGGTCTAGGTTTATCTAATGATCAAGGGGGTTGGGAGGGTGAAAAGTAAAGAGGAACATGTCAATCAGGCTGCCGGAAAATGGGCTAAACTGGAAATACTGCAATCAATTCTGTATACTTGGGCGCTGGAACCAAAGTTGCTGCTATGACACTGTACAAGTCATTAAACATCCCTTTGCCAGTTGTTTCCTCTTTTGAATTGATGAGAATTAGACAAGACAATAATCTAAAATCTCTTCTACCCCTAAAATCTAGAATAGGAGTAGACAAAGCATTTCATAGCTTTTCACTGATACCTAAGGAAGTTGTTAGTCATATTATATCAAGCCTATAATTTATCTTTAAATCTTCTTTTATAAGCCTTTTCACTGGTATAATTTCTTTTTTTTTTCCTTCAAGACCAGGTGATATAATTTTTGTTTTTAACAATTATCTTTATTTTTATACTTTCATGCACTTAAAAAACTTCTCCCTATGCCTATGCCTTAGGAATAGGCAAACAGATTTCATCTTGTGTGTCAGGTCTAATATTGAAGTACCTTTCTAGAGGACTATGTTCAAATGGATCGTGGGAGTTCTAGAGGTGGTACCCAGCGCATAACGCGGGGATCACGCCCTGAGCCGAAGGCAGACGCTTAACCGCTGTGCCACCCAGGCGCCCCTAAATCTTCTTTTATAAGCCTTTTCACTGGTATAATTTCTTTTTCCCTTCAAGACCAGGTGATATAATTTTTGTTTTTAACAATTATCTTTATTTTTATATTTTCATGCATTTAAAAAACTTCTCCCTATGCCTATGCCTTAGGAATAGGCAAACAGATTTCATCTTGTGTGTCAGGTATAATATTGAAGTACCTTTCTAGAGGACTATGTTCAAATGGATCGTGGGAGTTCTAGAGGTGGTACCCAGCGCATTATTGATTAGTAATGTCTGCATGGTTGAGGGAGATTGTTTATAGTTTATATCACAGAAGTGTGTTTGGAAGTATTGATTCTGAAACCTTAAATTTCAAAATTACCTGAACTCTGGATTGAGCACCCAAGATTCATGACTATTTTTCTCTCTACACTCCTTTTTTTTTTAATGTTTTTTATTATATTATGTTAGTCACCATACAGTACATCCCTGGTTTCTGATGTAAAGTTTGATGCTTCATTAGTTGCGTATAACACCCCAAGTGCACCATGCAATACGTGCCCTCCTTACTACCCATCACCGGTCTGTCCCATTCCCCCACCCCCCTCCCCTCTGAGGTCCTCAGTTTGTTTCTCATAGTCTGTAGTCTCTCATGCTTCANATGTTTTTTATTATATTATGTTAGTCACCATACAGTACATCCCTGGTTTCTGATGTAAAGTTTGATGCTTCATTAGTTGCGTATAACACCCCAAGTGCACCATGCAATACGTGCCCTCCTTACTACCCATCACCGGTCTATCCCATTCCCCCACCCCCCCTCCCCTCTGAGGTCCTCAGTTTGTTTCTCATAGTCTGTAGTCTCTCATGCTTCATTCCCCCTTCTGATTACCCCCCTTTAGAAATAAAAAATTTCTAGCCAAAAGTATCAACCTCCCTTTTATTATTATTATTTTTTTTTTGGTAGGGGAGGACATAGGGTTAGTACTTTTTTCTCTCAAATTTTAAGATATTATCAAAAACATCATTAAAATCTTGGAAAATTTATAGGTAAAATTTACAAAGTATAAGTTGAATTGAAATTAAGCAAATTTAACTCTGTATTATCAGTTGCATCCTAGTTAAGTATTTTGTAACAAATCAGGAATTCAATTTATTCTATTCTTTACAACTTAGTTAAATATGAGAGAGAGAAGTAGTATGAAGTATACTAGTTTACTAGGCCTGTCAAAATGGAGCCAGATTTAAGATTCCTATCTGGTCTTAAACACAGGTAAGTTATACATGATATCCTATACTCACTATTATTGCAAAAGGAATGAATGTTCCTAAAAATGTCAGAACTAAAATTAAAGTAAAATCCTAAAATACTTAAGAAAGAATCTTGTTGCCCAGAAGTTACAGCAGGCACTTACAGCTAAACATTTATTCAAGAAATAAAAAAGAAAAGGTAACTCTTCCAAATGCTATGACCTCTAGAAATATTTTCGTAAAGAAAGTTGCTGTTACTTGTTCCATCAAAAATATACATATAACTTTATTAATTGCATGATGAGATTTTATTGTTTCTCAAGTAGAGTTTTTAAAAGTTCTGGTCTTAAAATGTCCATATGTAGAACTTTTAAAAATAATTACAATTTTATTATTTGTAGTACCGACTACAAACTGGATAGAAAAGAAGTGCCTAACAGAGGTCTTACCTGCTCCTTGATGAAGACATAAGAATAATTTGAAATTTATTTTATTAATTTTCAGTGCATATAGATGTGCTGATTTAGGGCTTTAAGATTACTGAAAAAAAAAGTGTTCTTTGAGATTAAGCATTATATCCATGAAGAATGAGTTTTCTAAACTGAGGTAAATTCAAATTACCACTGCTTCTGAATTTCTGAATTAGTAAAGAATAACCATGTACTCATCTTACCACTCAAGTTTGTCCTTATTAATAAATACATTTAAAAGAAAAACAACTTTTGGGGAAATTGAAAATTCAGGTACTCAAAAAATTCTCCGCATGCAGCTTGCTCAAATGAACATTTTAAATCTCACTTAAATTTCTACCTGATGGTTGAAATCTGTCTCCTATGTTCGCTTTTCCCACAAAAGCCAGAGACAAGGATTTTCCAATTACCGTAGATATGCTTAGAAATTCCTAAGTCTCTAAATAAAAGCTCTCACTGGATTCCTTGGGAAGAAATTCTATGTGACTTACACAAAAAATTTAACTCTGACACAACCATTAGGTAAGAAAGCTGTCAACCCAGAGGGGAAAAAAGTCCATTTGTTTTTCATTCCTGTTAAAGAAAATCAGTCCACCTACTCAGAGGGGCGGGGGAGAAGCATGTTTTATTTCTCATTCTGAGCAATTCCCCCATTGAAAACAATACATCTTCTACCTTTGAGAATCTTCTCACCAAAATGTAAAAATTTTTTCCAAATCTCAAAATTTCTCTAAAATTTCATAAGACCTGAAAAATCCAACCTTAAAAACTTCTCCATACTAGGAAGTATCAGTATATTACATTTATGCAGGTCTTTTGTCATCAGAAGAAAATTAATGCATTGATTACAGAGAAACACTAAAAATGACATCATAGGACCACAGGATTAGTTTTAGCATTTAGCATTGAAGCATCTCCTTAATTATTCAGAAGACTAAGTAATCATCTATATGGAATTTATCAATAATTAATATGCTAACTTAATGAACTTTAATTCCCCTTTTGTAGAGTGAATCATCCACATTCAACACTGTTAAAGTTTAAATTTTAACAAACTTAGACGTGGTATCAATAGTGAGAGTTCAGGCTAGGGTTTTTCCTTTTATTTACAACCACCCCTCTGTATTCTCTCACCTAGTCCAACATGTCCAAATACCAATTGTATGTACTACTGCCCCTCAAATTTATTTCTCCACCTTGGTCCTCTCCACCGTGTCATGTACCCATTTACTCAACTGCTGATTTCATTTTTTCACTTGGATAGATAGCTAACAAATATTTTACACTTGATACTTACAAAAGTCTATTACTGCCAAAAGTCAACTCTTTCAACTTAAAAAATCCATTACTCTACCAGTTTTGCCATTGATGTAAAAAGGGTCACCATCTACAAAAAATTTAAAAATCTAAAGTTGTTCCAGATCCCTTGCTTACCATCATCATCGCTATGCAATCTTCCAACGAGCCCTGTTTGTTCTACCTGTAAAATACTACCCCAAAGTGCCCACATCTCTCCCTCTCCATTATTACCCACCCTAGTTCAAACTATCACCATCTCTTGCCCAGCAAACTACAGTAGTTTCTGAAAGAGATGACTGTTTTTACTCTTGCCCCTTGCCCATCCCATTTTCCACATAGCAGCCAGAGCAATCTTTTAAAAGAATAAAGCAATTCATGCCACTCTGCTGAACAAAACCCTATAGTGACTTCACATTACATTGAGAATAAACTCCAAACTCTTTACCTACAAGGCCCTTTATCATCTAATTTCTGCCTTACTCTTTGATCCTCTGTATTTATTACTTTTTGTTGTCATTCCCTCTCTTGAATATTAACTCCAAGAAAGCAGAGACTTTTCTGTTCAGTGTGCCTCTGCCCAGCCCTTAGGACAATGTGGGGTGTATGGTAGACTCTGAATATAGGTTTCTAAGAAGAAAGATTCAACTTTCTCAAATATGAATACAAATGCATGTGTGCAAATGCGGGAGGAGGGTATTGTCGTGCTACTGAAATAAANGTGGGGTGTATGGTAGACTCTGAATATAGGTTTCTAAGAAGAAAGATTCAACTTTCTCAAATATGAATACAAATGCATGTGTGCAAATGCGGGAGGAGGGTATTGTCGTGCTACTGAAATAAGGTCATAAAATATACATTTCTGTACCTTTTTTTCTCATTAAACAATAATTTGAGGGATCCTTTCTATTCGGATGGTAGAGCTTTAGTTTCTTCTTTTTAATAGTACATTATATTGCATTAATAACTCAAAAATTTTTCTATTAACAGACTTTTTTTTTCACTTTTTGCCACTTTGAATAATGCTGTGATATCCTTGCACATAAGCCTTTACATAAAGATATATCTATATCTGTGAGATTGACTACCAAAAATAAGACAGTTGGATCAAAAAAGTTTTTAAATTTAAATAAATAGNAAATTTTATTGAAAGATGTTTTTTTAAAAGATTTTATTTATTAATTTGACAGAGAGAGACAGACAGCGAGAGAGGGAACACAAGCAGGGGGAGTGGGAGAGGAAGAAGCAGGCTCATAGCGGAGGAGCCTGATGTGGGGCTCGATCCCATGACGCCGGGATCACGCCCTGAGCCGAAGGCAGGCGCTTAACCGCTGTGCCACCCAGGTGCCCCCAAAAAAAGTTTTTAAATTTAAATAAATAATACTAAGAATAAAAACCAAGTTTTTAAAAAGCTATTTGTTTTTGTATGTTTTTGTGTTTTTAATTTTGTATAATTTTTTAAATTTTTTATTTTGAATTTTATTATTCTATCATTATGTCCTTATATGTTTTTACAATACTAAAATACTAAAAATAATTTCTATTTTAAACAATATTTTTTATCTTTTTTCTTATTATTTTTTAGTTTTATGTATTTACCCTTGATTAAGAAGGTCTTTCTACCCTAAAATTATAGATATAGTATCCTATATTTTCCTTTAAGATTTTTATTGTACTGTTATTTAAAGTTCCAAACCATATAGAATAAACTTGTAAATGTAATAGGAGATGGCAGGGGGGCGCCTGGGTGGCTCAGTCATTAAGCGTCTGCCTTCTGCTCAGGGCGTGATCCCAGCGTTCTGGGATCGAGCCCCACATCAAGCTCCTCTGCTGGAAGCCTGCTTCTTCCTCTCCCACTCCCCCTGCTTATGTTCCCTCTCTGGTGGCTGTCTCTATCTCTGTCAAATAAATAAAAAATCTTAAAAAAAAAAATAGGAGATGGCAGGTCCACTATCATTTTTTTCTAGAGCTGTTTTGAAGGTGTCACCACTATCCTATCCCCTCACTGAATTAAACTACCAGTTATATCATAAGGCAGTATATCATAGGTATTTCATATATCCCCTTTCTCAAATATTCTGGGATATATTCTTGTTCAGTGATTTATTTGCCTACTCAACATACTACTACCATATTGAATGGGTTGCAGTGGCTTTTTATTATCCTCTCACTGTTTGGGTATTTGCCAGTATTTATGGTTCCATATAAATTTTAAAAATTATTTTAAGTAAAAGTCCATGTGGTAATCTAATTGGAATTACACTAAATTTATGTAAATTTGGGGACAAAAAGTTTTATAAGAAACCACTGTTATGAATGTGATATTTTTTTTTTTAAGATTTCGTTTATTTGACAGACGGAGACACAGCAAGAAAGGGAACATAAGCAGGGGGAGTGGGAGAGGGAGAAGCAGGCTTCCTGCTGAGCAGGGAGCCCAATGTAGGCTGGATCCCAGGACCCTGGGATCATGACCTGAGCCAAATACAGATGCTTAACAACTGAGCCACCCAGGTGCCCCAAGAATGATTTTCTTATCTATTTATTCAGATTTTATGACTTTCAAAAAGATCTCACATAAATCTTACATCACTTTTGCCTGAATTTATTACTTAGTACTTTTCAGTGTACTTTTGCTATAGCTAATTATTCCCACTACAGATTTGCCTATAATTGTCTAAGTATTGCTAGAGTAGAAAATGTGGGTTGATTTATGTTTATGTTTATTCTCTCCATTCATATTATGCAACTTTTTGATGGATTCTAAAAGTCTATGTAATTTTTTCTTGGTTGCTTGCATTTTATGGAAATATAATCAATCAGCAAAAATAGAGCATTTTATTCTTGTTTTTCTACTGTTTATACAAGACATTGAATGCTCAAGAACTTCTAAGGCAATGAATAATACTGTTGACAATAGACATGCCTGTCTAGCTCCTAATTAAATTCAAGTAGTCTTATTTTCAACAGGAGTATTGATTTAATTTTATATTAAAACTCTTTACAAAATTTACATTTTCAGAATTTCAGTAATTTGAGAAATGTAAAAAATTATTCATTTCACTAAACACCTCAAACCCGCTATAAAATGTGCTCTGTGATTACCATGATCTAATTGCCCAAGGTCTATATTTCTGTGGGGTTAGTTTTTGGAAAAGAGTCTATATCATATTTTATTAGTATCTTGGAGCAAATTATACTTATATAGCAGAGTTGTATGTCAAAAACTATGGCTGTTGAATTTTGTCACATACATTTTCACTATTGTCATGAATTGTTTATTTTAGTGTGTTAATATAATAATTATTTCTAATAGTAAAATAAGTTTGCATTTCTTAAATTCTACTTTTTAATGGTATATTATTCTTTGACACATTTCTGAACTATTTGCCAATATTTTATCAAGAATTTTGTTCAATATTTAGAAGTTGAAGTCATCTATAGTCTCGTTTTTATGGTACATATTTATAGATTTTTTACATATCTTAAATTCATAGTTATTAAAGAAATTTTGGTTTTACAAAATGGAATGGAAAACAATCTGTCTTTTCTATGCCCTGCACTACTTTAAATGCAATTAGAATATTCTAATCTTTAAATCAAACCTAAATTCAGTGGTGAATCCATCAAATCCCAATTATTGATCAATAGTAAATACCACTACACACCTATTAAATCAGCTGAAACTTAAAAGACTGACAATACCAAATGTTGAGAAGGGTATGGAGCTGTTGGAATTCTCCTACACCACTAGTGGGAAGGTAAAAAATGGGTCAACCTAGTCAAACTAGTTTGATAGTTTCTGGAAAAGTGAAATATGTCTACCACATAATCCAGATATCTCAGTTGAATCCAAGAGAATTGAAAACATTTTCATTCCAAATGATCATAGCAGCATGATTTGTATTAAGCTCAAAGCTGGAAACAACCCATTGTCCATCACCAGATGAAAGGATAACCAGCTGTGATGTAAGTATCAACAGAATACTACTAAGCAACATAAGAGAATTCTTGACACATGCAAAAGCATGAATGGAACTCAAAATAATTATGCAGATTATAAGAACCCAGACAAAATAATCACATACTGCATTATTCCACTTATATAAAATTTTAGAAAATGCAAATGAATCTATAGTGGAAGAAAGTAGACCAATGGTTACCTGAGACAAGAGAACAAAAGAATGTGGGACGGAGGGAGTACAAAGACACACAACAAATCTTTTGGAGAAAATGTATATGTTCATTATCGCTGTTGCAGTGATGTTTCCATATATATGTATGAAACACTTCTCAAACCGCATTGTTTAAATATGTGCTGATTATTGTATGTCAATTACGCCTCAACAAAGCTGTTTTAGAACTCCTAAAGGCCCTCTCTAGTTTGTAAACTAACAAAGGATGAGTAACTTGTAGAGACCAGGATGGGCAGTGTGTGTCCCCAATTAAGGGTGCCATGTGAATCTGGCCTCCTCTCATGTCAAACCGAGGTCTCTCATAGCTAAAAAACAAAATCTTATTGCTAAATCTTAAAAATTTCAGTGATACATTATGAAACTAAAGGGCAAAAAAGATACATAAAAATATTACAGCTGCCATAATACATAAAAATATGAATCAACTGAATTATATACCTTTGACATTGATCACATTTATTCATTTAATAAGATGATAATTATAATGTACTTGGTGCATATGTACCTTTAAATAAACTCAATTAACAGAGCATTCATCAACATTCATTCCAAACAACCGTGTTTAATGATATCCTTAAGAATTAGAAGCTTAAATCTTGTCATTAATTTTTTAAAGCAGTGTATGTGAATTTGATTAATAAACTCGAGGTACTGATTAAGCTATCTACTTGTGTATGCATTTGTCTACCAAAAACTCATTGTAATTCAGCAACATCATTATCTCTAATGGTTATTGCTGAAAATGAGGGTGTTGTTAATATCATGGCCATCAGCATTAGCGCATTAAAGACACTTTCCCACACAGCTCCCCTCCCCAGCTTTAGTGACTTGATTTTGTTTTGACAAAATGGAGAAGCATTTAATAGGATCTGATTATGATTTATAGCTGTAGCACTTGAAATAGCAAAGGAAAATTCTTTATTCTCCTATAGAAGAATATATTAATACGTTCCAGAACCTAATACAGCTATGAAAAAATATTCTATGTATATAGATATGAAAAAATGTCAAGTTATATTGTTAGGTGAAAAAGTAAATTAAAGAATGATCCTGTTTTAAAATATAAACCATAAGAAATGCTGACTCTAGGAAACAAACTAAGGATTGCTGGAGGGGCGGTGGGTGGGGAGGGATAATTGGGTGATGGGCATTAAGGAGGGCAGTTGATATAATGAGCACTGGGTGTTATATGCAACTGATGAATCACTAAATTCTACCTGTGAAAATAAATAAATAAATAAATATTTAAAAAATTAAATGTGAACCAAATCACTCTATATTTTTTATATTATATATTTTTTAGAATAGACATGAAAAAGTGCTCCCCAAAATGTCAACATCAGTTACCTTAGGCTGGATGTCAAAGGCATAGATTATTTCTCTCCTCATTATTATAAAACATATAATTTACCTTTTTAATTTTTATAAAATCTGAAAAGAAGTATTATCTCTCAAAAACACTTAGTTTCAAAAGTCCTAGGAAAAAGTCTCCTCTGAAAGTAAAAATATACAAATAACATTATTCATTCAAGTTAATAAAGTTAGTTTAATGAATTGTCAAATACTGAGGAGACATAAGTATGCTAAGTCTTACAACACTGCAAGATAAGCATCATTATCTTTATTTTACAGATGAAGAAATTAAGGTTCAGAGAGAATAAGGTTTATTTCCAAACTCACATAGTTACCAAATATAGAAGCTAATTCAAAACCGAGTCTATTTTCAAAGCTTGGGTTTTTGAGTACATAATATTACTTCTATACATTCATAGCCTATTTTGAAGCATTTACAGAGCATGTCCAACAATGGAAATATTATAAGGGATTAAATATTATAGAGCAGACTCTCTGCCTCTAAGAAACATTTTATCTTGAGAGAGAGAGATAAGACACGGCCAAGTGAAGAACAATATAGCACTCAGTAACCAAACCATGATGGAAGAGGCCACATCCAGCTCATTCATCTCTGCTTATTTCTATGCCTTCCATTCAGTGGATGCTTACCAAACATATGTTGAATGAATGATGCCTTTCAATTGTGTAATATAAATGTACTGAAATGTGTGATAGTATTCAAATGTGTTCTGCCCAGAGCATAGACTGATACTGTGCAAATCAACATGGACAAAATACAAACGATGACGCATTTCTCTTTTCTTAGAGCACTGATACTACTTCAACCACACAACCTGATGTGCCCTCTTTTGCCAAGAAGAGAGAACAAGTATGAGCTGCCTGGTTGGGGATATGTGTTGTCCATCGTCCTGACAAGAGAGCTCCCTAGGTAAAGCTCACTGGCTTTTTTAGCCGTTTCTCATCTCAGACTCCCAGAAGCCATATGCCAATTGAATAAAGTTAATTTCTAAATACATTTCTAAATACAAGGTATTGGGCTTAAAAATAGACTGCAGTGAAAGAGATAAATTCATGTGTCCCAAGGGATCGTTCATGCTCTTTGGAGCAATTGTGCCTGTTTTCCAAACAGCAAGAATTATACTAGAGTATTCTCACAGGCCAGGTCACTTTCCATCTGGCCTATACAGGCTCTTCTATTGGAATTTATGTGTATTATAGCTTCATGCCCCTGTGAAAATGATTTTTTAAATTCTTGGATTCTTGGATTCCTAAGAAGAAGATTTTTAAAATTCTTGGATTCCTAAGCAAAATCATTTAAAATGATTTTTAAAATTCTTGGAGTCTGTTTACATTGCATCTAGTTGACTATCTGAAACAGGCACTCAAAAAGAAAATATAAAATCAATTAGCAATGACTTTTTTTTTAAAGATTTTATTTATTTATTTGACAGAGAGAGAGACAGCCAGCGAGAGAGGGAACACAAGCAGGGGGAGTGGGAGAGGAAGACGCAGGCTCCCAGGAGAAGAGCCTGATGCGGGGCTCAATCCCAGAATGCTGGGATCACGCCCTGAGCCAAAGGCAGACGCTTAACAACTGCACCACCCAGGCGCCCCGGCAATGACTTTTTTTTTAGTAGACCTAATCCTAAACCTTTAATATGGTTATTTTATGTACCAAAAAGTGTGTATATATACATATATGTATACATATTCATATACATTTGTTGCTAAGAAGTACCAAATTCAGATATACCACAGGTCAAATGCCTCTTTTGTTATCCACTGTTGGGATAATTGATATTTGCAGTTTTAAATCTATTATTTTTGAATAAGAATTGTTTAATATAAAATATATATAATTTGTTAATATATAGTTTGTAAAGTTGGGAAAGACTTCATTTATTCATTCATTCACTCATTCATTCTTTTTTTAAGAAAAAATATTTTATTTAATTTAATAAAATTGTTTGTATACATTTTATCAACCTCATGTAATAATGGCATTGCTAGATAAGCAAACATTTCACAGCCATTCATACATATGTGCAAACATTTACTCAAACATTTGTCATTTCTCACGTTCATTCAAATATAATTATGCTTCGCAAATCCCAGTATATTCTTAGATATTACAATGACTTTTTTTTAGGAATAAACCCAACAAAAGAGATAAAAGATCCGTGCCCTAAAAAATATAAAACACTGATGAAAGAAATTGAACAGGACACAAAGAAATAGGAAAACGTTCCATGCTCATGGATTGGAAGAACAAATATTGTCAAAATGTCTATACTACCCAAAGCAATCTACACATTTAATCCAATCCCTATCAAAATACCACCAGCATTTTTCACAGAGCTAGAACAAACAATCCTAAAATTTGTATGGAACCATAAAGGATCCCAAATAGCCAAAGCAATCTTGGGGGGCGGGGGAAGCAAACCTGGAGACATCATAATTCCAGACTTCAAATTATACAACAAAGCTGTAGTGATCAAGATAGTATGGTACTGGTACAAAAACAGACACATAGATCACTGGAACAGAACAGAACAGAAAACCCAGAAATGAACCTGGTTCATTAATCAGTTAATCTGGTCAATTAACTTTTCACAAAGCAGGAAAGAATACCCAATGGAAAAAAGTCTCTTCAACAAATGGTGTTAGGAAAACCAGACAGCAACATGCAGAAGAATGAAACTCAACCCTATTCTTACACCATACACAATAATAAATTTAAAATGGATGAAAGACCTAAATGTGAGACAGAAATCCACCAAAATCCTAGAGGATAACACATGCAGTAACCTCTTTAACATCTTTGGTAACTTCTTACTACATACATCTCCAGAGGCAAGGGAAACGAAAGCAAAAATGAACAACTGTGACTTCATCAAGATAAAAAGATTCTGCACAACAAAGGAAACAATCAACAAAACTAAAAGCCAACCTACAGAATGGGAGAAAATATTTGCGAATGACATATCTGATAAAGGGTTAGTATCCAAAATCTATAAACAACTTACCAAACTCAACACCAAAAGAATGAATAACCCAATTAAAAAAGGGCAGAAGACATGAATAGACATTTTGCTCTCATTCATTCTTGATTCAAATAAGTATTAACAATGTATTATGTATAAAGCAATGTGCCAGGCACTGAATTTTCAAATCATTCCAATGTTCAGTAATTGTTTTAAATGCAATTACTCAAAATTTTAACTGAAGTAACTATTAAAAGTATTCTGATAACTGAATAACAATCTGAAGAATGCACGCTTATAGAAGATTTCAGTATCTTACTCAATATCTATTAATACTAGTTTTACTATTTTATCGGTTGAATGTACTACTGAATGTTTTTACTTTTCAAAATCGTACATAAATTTTGACAAATGTAAAAGGTCATTAGCTTCACTGAAATCTTCCAGACCTGCTATGGAATGTGCTCTCAATGGGATATTAATTAATTTCAGAGACATACATTTCAGTTGATTACTCCTGAGCAAGACATAAATGCTAAAGGACATTATTGCTAAAGAAATGTCTTGCTTTTGAAATAATAAGGAATAGAATGAACTGGCTTTTCTTTTCTTTGCTTTTCTAAAAAAAAAAAAAAGGGGGCTATAAAGATACTTTACCTCCAATTTTACTTAAAAATAAAAACAGTAGTCAAATAATTAGACCTTCTTTACCTTAGAAATTCTACTTCTATAAATTTTTCTTAAGCAATAATTAAGAATTTGTACAAAGAGTTACTTAACAAAAGTGTGCTTCAAACACTTTTTATAGTAACAAAATAACTGGAGAAAAACCTAACTATTAAATGGGAAAATTTATTCATTATATAGTGTATATGTCTGAGTCTCTCTCTATATATTTTTTATTCAAATTCAATTAGCCAACATACATCATTAGTTTTTGATGTAGTATTTGATAATTAATTAGTTGCAAAAAACCCCCAGTGCTCATCACATTATATATAGTATTATATATAGTATACTTAATATACTATATATACATATATATGTGTGTGTGTATTGTGTGTGTGTGTGTGTGTGTGTGTATATATATATAATTCATTAATTGCAACTGGGTCTAATGATATATACCAAGATGCAAATAACAATTGGGGATCAGTAGTAGAAGTTTTCTCTCATTTTTGCTTGAGTATTCAGAATTTTCTAACTTTCCATAAAAGGCTTTTAGTGTTCTTATGACGAGAAAAAACATTATTTGAAACAAATATATTTTTAAAAACTTAATACTGAGGTTTTGCAACTCTTAAGCATCAAATATATACTTCATTAATTAGTCCCTTCCCATTTTATGAGCCTCATAAAATGCAAAGCTAACCTCACTGCCCTCAACAAATTTGTTTACTGACTCCTACCTTCATGGCTTTCCCATCCCTTCTCAACATATATCTCAAAGACATCTTACATATAATGTTGAGACAATTACTTCTTTTCTCTGAATCTCAGTTTTTCTTCTCTGTAAAATGGAAGCAGTATTGGAGTTTCTCTTTGTACATTAATATTTAATACATTGATGGTATTCTGTGATAGTCTAGGAAGTATTCTTAATATTCCCCCTCACAAACTTGGTTAGTTTAGTATATAACTTCATGTCCTTACAGTTGAACTTAGTTTTTTTATTTTCCATTAATCGAACAAAAGCACACTCACTGGGCATGCATTTTCTCTTCTAGTATACCGAAACTTCTTAAAGCACAACATTTGTAGTGAATGTATATTGTTTTATCTCAACAACCCTCCCTTAGCCCATGTGATTTTCATGAAACTGTGAACTCAAGAGTGTTCCTGTTACCCAGGTCTGTCAATCATTACACTTCAAGTAATAGGTCTAAGTCCAGAGCAGCATGAAAGAAGAGTTCTTATGGTTAACGTGTGAACACTGGGTGGGAGAATTTATTTATACCGGTAGATACTAAGTTATAGCTGGACTTACTTGTCCAGCTTTTATACTAAACAATCTGTATTTTCAAGAATAAAGTGAATGAAACTTGACCACTCTCTCACACCATACACAAAAATAAACTCCAAATGGATGAAAGACCTCAATGTGAGACAGGAATCCATCAAAATTCTAGAGGAGAACATAGGCAACAACTTCTATGACATCGGCCAGAGCAACCTTTTTCACGACACATCGCCAAAGGCAAGAGAAATAAAAGATAAAATGAACTTATGGGACTTTATCAGGATAAAGAGCTTCTGCACAGCCAAGGAAACAGTCAAAAAAACTAAGAGACAGCCCACGGAATGGGAGAATATATTTGCAAAGGACACCACAGATAAAGGACTGGTATCCAAGATCTACAAAGAACTTCTCAAACTCAATACACGAGAAACAAATAAACAAATCATAAAATGGGCAGAAGATATGAACAGACACTTTTCCAATGAAGACATACAAATGGCTAACAGACACATGAAAAAATGTTCAAAATCATTAGCCATCAGGGAAATTCAAATCAAAACCACACTGAGATACCACCTTACGCCAGTTAGAATGGCAAAGATAGACAAGGCAAGAAACAACAATTGTTGGAGAGGATGTGGAGAAAGGGGATCCCTCCTACATTGTTGGTGGGAATGCAAGTTGGTACAGCCACTCTGGAAAACAGTGTGGAGGTCCCTTAAAAAGTTAAAAATTGAACTACCCTATGACCCAGCCATTGCNAAAAAAAAAGAATAAAGTAAATCTTACATGTAACAAAAGCACGAAGGCCAAAATGAAGCTAGAACTGCTAACTACCATTTCCCCTGAATGCATAAAGAAAGACCATGTGAAAATCAGAGAATGTGGCCAACACACAGAAGGCATCAAAACAGAGAGACGGAGGAAGGAAAAGAAAAATGTTAATGACATCAGTTATGTCTCTGGACCAAAATGTGACTAAATTGATCCCACATCCTGGACCTCTCAGATGTATGATACAACATATTCCCTTTAACTATTTAAGCTAGTCTTTGCTGAGCTTCTGGGCCCTGTTATCAGAAGAATTCTGATGCATAAGAATCAGGACTTAAACTATTTATTTTTGTTTTTATTTTTTTTCTTTTTTAAAGTTCTCCCTAATACCCACAAAAAATTCTATACCCTATAGCATTCACTATATTTACCGATTTAAATACATGAAAGAATCTTTTCAACTATTTAATTTTTATCTTCTTTCAAGCAACACATAATCTTTTTCATAGATCTCAAAAGCACAGCCAATAAATTCTAGAAGCAAAGCAATATCTCGATTTATAATACAAAGCTTACATTTCTACTCTGGTGTCAAATTTGGCAGACACTCTATTCCATGGAAAATCATCATTAAGCAACAGAAGAAGGAAAACTACTTATTTATTTTCGATAAAATTACTGTAGGATCAGAACTGGACATGTGCATCACTTCAAATCCTCACTGTCTCATCTCTTAGTCCAGTCATAGATTTGGTCACAGACCCTCACCTCCAGACTGGACGGGGACTCTCTTGCTTCCTCTGTCCAGGGTTCTCTGATGCCCCAGGCTGGAATGTCTATAGGAATTTGTTCCTCAATAGCAGAGATACAAAGAAAAAATTCAGAGAACTTAATACCTCTTGACTGCTGTGTGAAAACCCAGGCTAAGTTAGTTCATTTCATAAAAATCTCAAAACAACTCCTCACCATCCCTAATCATGTTGACCCAATGGAAGGTTACTGGCATGGCCTTCTAAGCATCTATTGGAAGTGATCAGTCAATTTCAAAAAGCTACCAGACCATTTGTACAAATTGTTGATGGACTTTTTTTTTTCTTTTCTTTTCCTGAACTGGCTGATGAATGTAATCTTCTAAAAAACAACCCATGACCCAATGGCTCGACTTAGCCCCAGATGCCTCAATTTTAATTTACATTCTCTTTACTTGTAATGAAAATATTTACTATGACATTGACTTTAACTTAGTTTTGGAGGCCATTAACTTTGAGGCCAAAAATTTTCAGCTATGACAAATTATTGCATCAAGATTTTTTCGTGCATAAGAAACATCTAAGAAACCGATCTTTCTGCAAAGTTCTAACAAATGAAAACCTCAATGGCATTTCTACTGCAATGTAGCTTGGCCCGTCAATAGAAACAATCCTTTTCTTTAATCACCAGACTATTTTTTCTTTTCCTAATATTCTTAGCATAAAAATTCACATATCCATCAATTTTCTGGCTGTAAAACATAATTAAATGTCCCGAACTTTTTGCTAAACATTTTAGGGCTTTTTTTACTCAGTTGCTCATACCCATTAGTGTTAGCATAAGATTTTATATACCTATTCTCAGTAAACGTATAACTCCACTGGGGAATATCATTCTGTTTAATACTTGTGAGAAAATAGTATCATTTGAAACATGGGCAATTTATGCAGCCTTTATAACATTATAATTTGTTTTCAAAGGTCAACTTAGCTGCCTTTCTTATACCCTTTATGGATTTAAACTATAGCAGTGTCATTCACATGAAAGAAAATACAAAACAGAATGTACAGTGGCCAGGCCATCCCAGGAGACCTAACTCTACTCCAGGCTGTAGTAATCACCAGCCATATGGTATTTTCAAATTATTTTTGTCTCTTCTCTTCTCAGAATGAAAAGAATAATAACACTCATTTATTGGAAATAAAATAGAAAAAAATTCTGCAACGTGTATGAAAAATACATTCATTTTTTACACCTATCTTTTGAGCTCAAGAGTAATAATAGCAGCCTCATTAATATTAGTGTATTTATTATCTATTCTATGCCTGTTTGCTAAAGCCATTTTTCATTTTTTCATAACAGTGAAAATAAAACAAGTTATATTTTGCCCTTCAATAAGCTAGGAACTAGGCTGAATGTTTTTCATTTTTTATCTTATGTATTTCAATATTGTAATATATTGATATCCCCATTTTGTAAATGAAGTTTCAAAAAAGGAGACTATAGTTGAAGCCACAACTTTCTGACTCAAATTCTCAGTCTATTATCTTTGAACCACAATGTTAATATGCTAGATTTATTAATTTATTTAACAAATATGTATTAAGTACTACTACGTAACATACCCGGTTTTAGACAGTAAGTATGCAGTATAGAGAAAGGGAAAAAAGACACAGCTCCTTTTCTTCAAAAGTTGTATTGTAAAGAAACCAGTACTTAGTTAAAATATCACACAAATAAGTGAATGCCATGTGATAAATCTTACAAAGGAAAGATATTGACTGCTATTGGGGCTTAAGATAGGGAGACCAACTTTAATGTAGAATCTGGAAAATATTCCTAGAGGAAATGTCATTCAAGCAGAACTGAAGAATGAAGTTATCTAGGAGAAACAGGAATGGGTGGGAGCATCCTAAGCATGTGGGGAAATATGGACAAGGCTCTGTGGTTGGCATGAGCATGGAAGGAGACACGACTAAAGGAAGGTAAGTGAGAATGAAGAAACTGAGAGAAAGCCTTCACTACAGAGGTTCTGTAGACCACGTTAAGGTTTTTAAGCAAAAGTGAGCTTGGTGTGGGGAGACTTAGGGTTTCGGAAGGAGTTGTTAAAATGTTTTGTTGGTCAAAGTCTACACTTTACCAAGACTTTGATTTGTCAAGACTCTTAATCCCATTGTGAAGATATGCCTTTTCTTATTTTACTAGAACTAAAGAAAAAAACCTTTCTCAAATTATCAAAGGGAACTCACAGGCACACAGATTCCTAAATTTACATGTGTTCACACGTGGTATTTTACAATCGATAGTCTTATCTCTCATCTCCTAATTCACTTTGTTAATACATTAATATGTAAACACCCCATGATGTTCAAAATTTTCAAAATTTTATACCAACATTATCTAGTTCATGGTCTTATGAGGGACAAATAGGAGAAAGCACATATGGTTTAAGGCCTAAGCTATACAGACAGCACTCAATTCTTCTAGCAATGATGTGTGACAACAGGCATTAAATACTGCCAATCAGGGAAGCTCACCTGGGCCTGTTGTCCAGGGTTTTTATTGGGGGCCGATCACATAGGCATGAAAACCCATGTGAATGATGCTGGTTGCTCAGTCCCCAGCCCCTTTTTTGAAGGTCAAGCTGACACACCATTGCTCAAGGCCCCACCATAAATCACGTTGTTACCAAAAACTATACTGTGGCCCACTGCTCCAGATTTGTACAAAGATACTCTTAAGAGGCAGGATATTTCTCGGGCTTAGTTGTTATCTCTCAGGAGTCAGTTAAGGGCCAGTCCTGTCTTTGGAATGTGCAAGTTCTGAAGATCGTAAGCCTGATGGGTCAATCCTTTACAGCACATTGATGTTTGTTGAATCCTAAGTGAAAGAAATGTGAAGGATTTTATGAAAGGAGAAAGGCAGAGTGCTCTAAGAGCATATAGCAAGGGATTTAACCTAATTTAGAGATCAGGGAATCTCTCCCTGAAGACAAGTTTAAACTGTTATTTGGAAGATAAATCAAATTTACCTAATTAAAAGATGAGGGATGTGATGAGGTAGTAGAAAGAGAGGGGACAGTGTCAGGGATGGCATACCAGAAAAAGCGAATAAGCAGAATATGGAAAACCTGGAGACACTTTCATCATTTTAAATTACCACCCATTCCTTGACACACACACACACACACACACACACATTGATGCTTATAGAGAAAACTCTGCATAAATTTTTTAGATGCATCATTTGAATTTTATACCAAGAACCAAAAACTCTTTCTTCTGGCCCCAACCTTTTCCTTAGTTCATATATAT
>NC_048220.1:95216607-95248004 GCF_002007445.2 Ailuropoda melanoleuca | reverse complement strand
ATAATATATATATATTTTATTTTTATTTATTTATTGAGATTTTCTGTATGCCACACATCATGCAGGGCATTGTCAATAGAGCAATAAACCTCAGTCTTGCCCTTACTGAGGCTTTCATCTGGGCATGGGTCTACAAATTGTGAGAGTGTAAAGGAAAGGAAAAAACTATAAATGGGAATGATAGGTGGAACCAAATGTATCTCATTTAGATGGATAGCAAGGACATCCTCCCTAAGGAATAACATTTGAACTGACATCTGAAAGACATGTGGAATGAGGCAGATAAAACACAACCAGAATGGGGAACAGTACTGCAAAAGATATCTAGCCCATGGGAAGACCCAGAGTGGAAAATAACTTGAAGTGCTCAAGAGCAGAAAGAAAGCTAGTATTCGGGGGGCATAGCATATAGGAGGCAGACTGGTCCAAGGTACAGGAGAAATGGAAAATAAGGACCAAATGATGGAAGTCCTTCTGGGCTATGATAAGATTGTGCCTTTAATTTGAACTGCAGGACCAGAGCAGAGTTCTAGAACCATTCACAGCCTGTTTGGAAAGAGCCCCTAATGGTTACTGGTTAGAGCCACCTGTGAGTCCTACCTCTGCCTGTTTTGATTCTTCAACAGAACACACACATATATATCCAAACCACAAACTTTGTGCTTTCAGAGAAAGAGCAGGCTAGGTGATATCATAAACCCCCCACTAGCTTTGGGACAAAGAAAGGTCCTGAGTTTATATGAGGTCATTCTTTGAGTCAGAGCCCCTGGCAAATTTATAGCCTCACCTAAAATTTCCCTCCTCATGGCATATTTACCAGCTTCTAGCCCTGCATCCACCGGTGTGCTGAGTCACCCAAATTAGGCCCAGGAAAAATATTTAGTGGGATCTTAATATGTATCTATGTATTGGAGAAATTGAAAAACTGCAAAAGAATTATGCCCTGGTCTTAAGTAGCTTAAACATACTAGGGAAGATAAGACATAGAAATTATCTCATTCACGCCCAGAATACATCAAAAGTCACAAGATGAGGCAGACAATAAGATTCAGAGGAGACAAGAACGAAATGGGATCAAACGTTGCTTCTTGGAAGGAATATTTTAGCTGCAACCCAACTGTTTGATAGTTTCAAATAAAAGTAGTAGGTAAATGTTTCAAGAAAATTGGCAAAGGCTCTTCAAAGATTTAGATGGAAAATAAGATGCATTGGTTGATTTTAACTTCTACTGGTGCAGGCCAAGCTCCTGCTTCCCTCTATGTATGCTGAAAACAGTTTGAAAGTTCCCCTTCCCATCATGAGACAACACACACACAATACACTTTGTCGTTAAAGCAGTCTGAGCTATGGCTTTAGAACAGAGCCAAGCAGGGAAATTAAATTGTACCCAAGAAACTCAATTTATATAATGCCAAAGATGATGGAAATATTTTACATTTGCAAAGCTTTCAAATATGATTTCAAGAAGTCCAAAGAAAAAAGTTTCATGGATCTCATCACAAAAGAGGGAAAAGCTTACCGAAAGTTCTCTGAATGAAAAAGTAACCAAGGATGGCGATCAGGAGGTTGAAACTGCCTATAGGTCAGTCTCTGTGGTGCTGTTTATAGTATGCTATCACAGTTATCCTAAACAAAAAAGACAGGAGACAAGGCTTGAGTTGCGTATACTCAAAAAACCAAACCATTTCAGAATGACATTGTGACAGGTTAAATTTATCATGCTCTATTTGAAGGAATAATAAGAGAGGTCCCTAATGGAGGAAGAGTTTGGCAACACTGAAGAAACATTAAAAATTCAGTTCCTCTCATTTATATTTGCTGCAGAATGAGAGTTTCTTTCCTTTTCCCAGACTTCCTTGTTTTGCATTCCCTACATGCTCATTACCCCACAGTGAGTTTTTGTAATCAGAGTAGAGGGGCAGAGACTTTCTTAGAATAATGACACATCTATTTATTCACATATTTAATAAATATTTCCTGAGGACTTCTTAAGTACTGGGAATTCCATAAGGAGCCAACCAAGGCCTGCCCACATGCATAGTTATTTTCATAAACCTTACTTTCTAGACCTTTCATCAAAGTTATTTTGTGAAAAACTGTATTATCCAAAGAAAGGTTTGTCTTTATATCTTACTCTAAGGAATACCAAAAACCTGAAGTGCCATTCCCCAACACATGGGTATAAGACCTGATAATACCTCTCCAGCATGGAACTGGGACCCCCAATAAGGTAAAGAGGACAACCAAGGGATTGTAAAAAAGAGTAAACTATCAGACAAAGAAGGGAGATCTGTGGTGCTTATTCAAGAAGGAACAACAAAAACTTTAATCAAAAATTAAGACTTGTATGTACCATTTTTGGGGGGTAATGATTTGTATCAAAGCCCTCTCATACACAAGAATAACCCTAGGGTTTATATTTGAACAATTCATTTTTTTTCTTCCCCCTAACCCTTTCACAGAGGAAGGTCTTTAGGGCAAAGTAAAGGGGTATCTGATATCAGCAAGAGAAATTGTGTTTTCCACAAACTAAAAAAATTTAAACCCTTCTCAACTGGTGTTCAGGATCCTGACCCTTTAGGATCAAGCGTGATCTCAGGGAAAGAGCAAAGTGAGGACAGAAGTGAGAGGAGGAAGAGAACCCTTAGCCACATACACTTCTGTTCTCACTACCAAGTGGGCATTGTGTTGGGCCCTCAAAGGGCCTGAGACCTAGTCTCTGTCACAAAAGGCCCACATTAGGGGCGCCTGGGTGGCACAGTCATTAAGCGTCAGTCATTAAGTGTCTGCCTTCTGCTCAGGGCGTGATCCCGACGTTATAGGATCGAGCCCTGCATCAGGCTCCTCAGCTATGAGCCTGCTTCTTCCTCTCCCACTCCCCCTGCTTGTGTTCCCTCTCTCGCTGGCTGTCTCCTGTCAAATAAATAAATAAAATCTTAAAAAAAAAAAGGCCCACATTATGAGGTGTATTATACACCATGGCTCTCGTCCCTGGGGGACAGCCATGAAGGAGACCCAAGTTGAAAAAGGAGAGGTTGTTTCTGTTCTGTCAAAAACAGAGAGCAAGCCCCCTACAAACAGAGCTGTGGGAAGAAAACCATGACAGTGGTACATCCGCGCGCGCCCAGGCAGGTGGAAGATCCCAAAGTTCGTTAAAGATCGAGTCGGCCCTCCAGGCTCGCTGCACTGTAGGATAGCAGCAGAATTTTCTGGGAGTGAGACCAGAAGATATAATTGGATTTCAAGGTTTGGAAAAGTGTGTAAAGAAAGGAAGCACCTTAAATGCCCAGAAGAGAAGCCAGAACTCGCTTGAACAGGAAATGTCAAATCAACCTCAAGTTTGTGATGAGAACAATAATGTCAGGATTAATAATTTCCCTGGAAAGGACAATTTGCTATTTCTAAACTCACTGGGGGTGGGCTAGGCGGACTTGAATCAGACAGCACGAGAAAACTTATTAACGTTATATAGGTAATCTGAGAAAGAATTTTACATTCATTGTTCGGTAACTTCCTCTAGGACTAAATTAGAACATGATGGGGAAAATGTTACTATAGTAAGAAGGAAAAGCTGTTTGTGTTTAATAAGAGCCTGATGCTATTTAACTGAGAATAAAATTTTCCCAAATGAGCTAATACAGAGTGTAGCAGATCTTTAACTGTATCATTAGATAAATCTAAATGACATGAGGAATTCCTAATAACCAACCCAGCAGGGCAACGTACCCCTCCTTGAAAACTGTATCATGCTTGCTAAGAACACAGTCTTTGGAGTAAGAGAGGACTACCTGCGTTGTGTGATCTTGGGCAAAGCACTTAACCTCTGAGTGTCATGCATTTAGAAAGGCAGTTATATGATTAGTTATGGATCAGGCATCACGCAAACTACTAGAATATAAGA
Organism: Ailuropoda melanoleuca; assembly: GCF_002007445.2. Classification (NCBI taxonomy): domain Eukaryota; kingdom Metazoa; phylum Chordata; class Mammalia; order Carnivora; family Ursidae; genus Ailuropoda; species Ailuropoda melanoleuca. Next base: position 95,244,103 of record NC_048220.1, on the reverse strand, counting down.
GAGAAACAGAAAGTTATCATTCCTAACTTCCTAGAGTTTATATTTTTATGGGGACTTTTTTAACATGGGAGTAAATGAACAATGTGTTTTATAAAAAGCAGATTTTACCAAACCTATGTTATATTGTAGGTTGTCGTGAACATTACACAAAATACTGTCTTCACTGGCATAGTAGTACATATTGAATAAGTCTTAATTATCATTATTAGTGACATTGCAGGCTTCAGGAAGTTGCTTTTGTAAAAGCAACGTGCAAATCCAAATTTTTGTGGAAGTCTAAAAAATCAAGTAAAAAATGATTTAAAAAAATGACTTCAAAGCAATCAGAATCATGGTTACTAACAGGGATACCATAAGTACAATGGAATGGATACTGTGCCAAAAAAAAAAAAAATGTGCTTTGTTATTTTAAAATGGCACTACTGTGGCAGACATCATTCCTCTGATGTGAGAAAGAGCTTTGCCGTCCAATCACAGAATCAAATCTACTTTAATGGTAACTGGTTGCTTTGGACAAAAGAAAAACAGGAGTCATGTTGATTGCACGACAAGGGAATCAGAACATTAAAATAATCAAAGGAGCAATTTACTCTCAGGACAAGGAATCCTGTGCTAATATTTCACTAACTCTGAAAGACATCCATGGGAATGAGTCTGTATTGAAGAAAAGACCAGCAAAATTCACAAAGACTCCCTTTTCTGAAAGTATGCAATCAGAAGATATATTAAGATAGAGTGGGAAAATTTTTATTTTTATTTTATTTTCATTTATTTATTAATTTTAAGATTTTTTATTTATTTATTTGACAGAGAGACAGCCAGGGAGAGGGGGAACACAAAGAGGGGGAGTGGGAGAGGAAGAAGCAGGCTCCCAGCAGAGCAGGGAGCCCGAGGTGGGGCTCAATCCCAGGACCCTGGGATCATGCCCTGAGCCGAAGGCAGATGCTTAATGACTGAGCCTCCCAGGTGCCCAAAGTGGGAAAAATGTTTAAAAAAGCTGTGAGTTTTCAAAAAATGGAAAGAGCAGTTTAGAAAGTTTTAAAATCGAATACTTTAATCAAACTGTGGCCTTCTGGATGTCAAGACCCAGAACCTCCTTTGTATTCGCTGGTCTAGTGTCTATACACAGCAAACCTTCAGAAAATACTTGTTGGATACACTGAACTTTCTAGACTTTGTAAACTCTGCTATATGTCTTAACAGGTCAATAGCATGAGGTGAAAACATTCATTATGCAAAGGCCTCACCGGCTACACCACAGTTTAATTAATAAGCCAAGTATTTCAGATTGAATACCATCTGACGTGAAATGGGAGTGAGTTTGACTGTACTAGTTCCTCATAGTCTTTCCTGTTCCTTACTAATCATTTCCCACTGCCAGCTGTTAACACGTGGGCCATCACAGAATCTAGTCCGAGCCCCCACTATAGTTCCCTATGGTTCATCTTCAAATGGTGCTTAAAATAATTTGCTCCTCCTGATGTTCTCAGTATCATAGGAGTTCTGCCTGAAAGAGGAATACTTCTAAAGGAATAGTTTGCTGAGCAACGTCATAAAAGGAATTGTCACAAAAGAAATTCAAGAATTGATTAGTTGCCAGACGTTTCCATAGAACCCAAAATAATAGTTCTAAGTACAGAGTATTTTCACACTGAACACTTAGCATGGTGTCTGAAACATAAGCTAAGCCACCATCAACAGTAACTTGGACCACTGCAATAGCGTTTTATTATGGTTTTCCTGCTTCCATTCTTGCCTCTACTATTCATTTACCACTCAGTGGCTACAGTTATCATTATAAAAGTAAAATCAAATGATGCTGTCCCCCTTGTAAAATGTTCCAACGCTTTCACTGCACTTGGAATTGACCCATAATCCAAATTGTGATCTTCAAGGCCCTCTAGGATCTGGCCCCCACAGACTTCTCCAATGCCAACTCATAATAAGTACTCAGGTTCACAGTACGCCTCCACACCAGGCTTCTTTCTGTTCCTTGGTTTCGCCAAGTATATCTCTTCCTTTAAACCTTTGCATCTGCTTTTTCATCTGACAGAATGACCTGCCCCAAGATTTTTCTAATGAGTGCCTTCTTATTCCCTCAGTTCTCTGTCACTTGCTCAGAGAGAACTACTGTCAACAACCAACCTGAAGGGAGCTGCTACTCCAGGAAGTCACTATCTCATCTCTCCAACCTATTTCATTCACATATTTATCACTGTCTAAAATTATTCTCTTAAATTATTTGCTCGCCTATTGATTAGCCATCTATTCGGCAAGCCCACCCCTATGATTTGCAGTGCCTATTAATGTATGTTTAAATATTTAGAAGTTATAAAGCTGCTTAATAAAATATGTTCTTACATTGATAAAAATACTTTAGTAATGAAAGGTCAAGGTCAAATTTAGAATTCTTGGATTCCTTGATATTCTGTCCCAGAATATGACAGTATGGGTAGAGGGGACTAAACCTTGGCCCATGGCCGGACCTCTTGTCCTTCCCACTCTCTGACATTGTCTCACTGACAAAAGAGCCTCATGTTCATGTATGAGACACACCAGCCCATTCATCCATGTCCCATCTATAGTTCCTTCTCCCCATGCCCTGACCACTCCTCATACATAGAAGAGAGCACAACAGTGTCATAATACCCTGCCTTTAAAAGAATGGTTCCAGGAGCAGGCTCATGCACTCTCCAGAAGTAGGTACAAGGCGGTCTGGCTAGGGAATTCAAGGTGCCAATTATCCGGATTATAATCTTGAAATATGGGCAAGTGTGCAGCTTCCCTAGACCAGACGCCCTGGCCAGTGGGATGTGATGTACCAGATAGGACCAAAGTATGTTCCTCTTACATGTGAGGCCAAGGACAGCGGCCTGCTTGCCTGGAGTTCTGAGAGGTATTGCAGTCTAAACCCCACCCCTACCCATCCCAATCAGAATGCAAGTACCAAAGGAGCGGGTCTATTTTTGTGTTTTTGTGTTTTCTTCACAAAACAGTTCCAGTATATGCTAAATAAATACTTGTTGAATAAATACATAATTGGCACTCAAATGTTTATGAAAATGAATGTAATATTTTAATCTCAAAATATCCTTGCAAATGTCTAAATACTTTTACCCTCATCTTTTTTTAGTGCAAAAACCAATGAAGACATATGAATGGCTAACAGACACATGAAAAAATGTTCAACATCATTAGCCATCAGGGAAATTCAAATCAAAACCATATTGAGATACCACCTTACACCAGTTAGAATGGCAAAAATTGAAAAGGCAAGAAACAACAAATGTTGGAGAGGATGTAGAGAAAGGGGAACCCTCTTACACTGTTGGTGGGAATGTAAGTTGGTAAAGCCACTTTGGAAAACAATGTGGAGGTTCCTCAAAAAGTTAAAATAGAGCTACCCAATGACCCAGCAATTGCACTACTGGGTATTTACCCCAAAGATACAGACGTAGTGAAAAGAAGGGCCATGAGTACCCCAGTGTTCAAAACAGCATTGTCCACAATAGCCAAACTGTGGAAGTAGCACAGATGCCCTTCAACGGACGAATGGATAAAGAAGATGTGGTCCATATATACAATGGAATATTACGCAGCCATCAGAAAGAATGATTACCCAACATTTGCATCAACATGGACGGAACTGGAGGAGATAATGCTAAGTGAGATAAGTCAAGCAGAGAAAGACAATTATCATACGGTTTCACTCATTTATGGAACATAAGGAATAGCGGGGAGATAGGAGAAGGGAGGGAAAAATGAAGGGGGGGTAAACAGAGGGGAAAATGAACCATGAGATGCTATGGACTCAGGGAAACAAACTGAGGGTTTTAGAGGGGATGGGGTGGGGGGATGGGCTAGCCCAGTGAAGGGTATTAAGGAGGGCACGTATTGCATGGAGCACTGGGTGTTATACGCAAACAATGAATCATGGAACACTACACCAAAAACTAATGATGTACTGTATGGTTACTAACATATCATAATAAAATAATATAATAATAATAATAAAAGAATGGCTAGTATCAAAATGACAAGTAATGACAAATGTTGGTGAGGATGTAGAGAAGGGGCCTCCTTAAGGGAATGTAAATTGGTACAGCCACTAATGAAAACAGTATGGAGTTTTCTCAAAAAATTAAAACTAGAACTATCATATGACCCAAAACTCCCACTTCTGTGTATATATCTGAAGAAGACGAAATCACTCCCTCAAAGAGATATTTGTACTCCCGTGTTCATTGCAATACTATCAACAGTAGTCAAGATATGGAATCAACCTAAGTGTCCATGTATGAATAGATGAACGGATAAAGTATATATGGTATGTAGACAATGAAATACTGTTTGCCATGAGAAAGAAGGAAATCCTTCTGTTTGCTCCAACTTGGACAGAGCTTGAGGGCATAGTTATGCAAGGTGAAATGAGTCAGAGAGAAAAAGACAAATACTGTATATCACTTGGATGAGGAATGTTAAAAAAGCCAAATTCACAGGAATAGAGTAGAATTTTGGTTGCCAGGGACTGGGGATTGGGGGAAATGGTACATGTTGATCAAATGGTACAAACTTTCAGTTCTAAGATGAATAAATTCAGGACACCTGGTTAGCTAATCAGCTAAACATCTGACTTCAACTCAGGTCATGATCTCAGGGTCCTGGGATCAGCCCACTTGTGGGGCCCCGTGCTCAGTGGTGAGTCTGCTTCTCCCTCTTTCTCTGCCCCCCTCCCACTTGTGCTCTCAATCTCCCTCAAATATATAAATAAAATTTTTTTTAAAAGATGAATAAGTTCTGGGGATCTAGTGTACAGCATGGTGATTATAGTTATTAATACTATGCTATATACTTGAAACTTGCTAAGGGAGTGGATCGCAAATGTTTTCACTACAAAAATGGAATGGTAATTATGAGAAGTGTCAACTAACCCTGTTGCAGTAATCATTTTACAACATGTAAGTGTATCAAATTATCATGTTGTACACCTTAAACTTAGACAATGTTGTATGTCAACTGTATCTCAATAAAACTGGAAAAAAATTCCTACTACACATTTGGTGTTCCATCAATATTTGTTAAATAAGGGAATAGAATGAACATGTGTGCAAAAAAAAATATGCTCTGAAGTATTCATGTTATAGACGAGAAAACTAAAACTTAAGAAGTTGAGTAATTTTCCCAATGTCATATATTTAGTAAATAGATGATGGAGCCAGGAACCAAGCTCAGGTTTCCTGACTCAGAGCTTCTACGTGCTCAAAAATACTATGTAATATGTCTGCAAAAACTGACTTTGCCTTGCTCCCCATATCATGCTTCTTCTTTCTTCGATAGCATCATCTCACTTGCAGATAGTGTTTCAGCAGAAATAAAAATATTCTAAATTATTCCAACACTATTTTCAAATGGTTAAGTGAGGTAATTCTTTCAAAAACATTCTCACTTTTTCTGAGATAGAAAAGACACTCAAAAATGTATTTCTTTATCAACAGGTAAACTGAAAAATAATGTCAGATTCCCATCGTGTTACACTAAATTATTCCCTTTCCTTTACTAAAGCAAATGGTATTATCAACTTCATGCCACACAAGTCTTATACCACTCTGCCCCACGGTATTAAATTAACCTTTACCTGACATTTGTAGGTAATCATTTGGGGAGCCATCCAATAAATCATTTAATAAAATGAAAGTGGAATACCTTTTCAGAAAGTGTGCTTATTTTAAGTACTTATAAATGGAGGCAATTGCACTCAACAACAAAAATAGCTCTTTGTATCACCAAACACAAATGAGTGGATTGGCCTTCCACAAAGGCAGCCAGGAAGTACCTGGCCATGAACCAGAATGAGTTTCTTAATAACATCCTCAAACAAAGACAACTATGCCTTTGGGGTTTTCTTTCTTGCCATCTTCATCTGTAGTCACTGAACTTTTGCAATTGATTGAAAAAGCAGATTACTTTTGCAAGGAAATTGCATCACTCTGTGAGATAAGAATTAATATCGAAAACTCCTTATCATTTAGCTTAAAAGAACGCTTGTCTTTGGGAGAGAGAATTTGACACCTTTTTCATAATATGGAAATGATCGAAAGTCACCTTGAAGATAATTTTGGTATTGCAAAGCATCACTTGACTGCCTCCCTTAGTTATACCAATATAAAGAAGTGGGTGCCAGTTGTTATGTTCTCGAGGGCCTTAGCGAATCTGCTTCATTCTGTGGTGTTCCAAGTTGGTTTCTCAGGACTAATGGAATGATATGGCTCATGAGACTAGAACCTTTTGGAGGAAAAGGACTCATACCTGAAATCCTGATCTTTGAGATCTAAAGTTAGGAAATCTGCAGGAGTGGTCCAGAATAGCTTAGACCAAGGTCCGAAGGTATGACAAGGAAATAAAATTACCTTGAAATATGAGGCTTCTAAGCAACCCTGCTTTAACACAAGAGTCTATGAGATTGTAAAGCAAGGTAAATTTAATAAGAAAAAAGGGCTTGTAGCTGCTACTTCCACTGAAATATTTCCTTTATTATTTAAATAAAAAGATTTGCCATTTCACTTCCCATGGGACCTCTCATCACACACAGCAAAAGCCATATGAGCATTCTAAATGATAATAATTGGCTTGAGAGAGTAATGCAATCCATGTATCTAACAGCAGTTAAAAATATAGAATAAGGTCACTTAGGAGTTCCCTTTAACAACAATGAAATCAGGATAGTCATTGCTCACAAAGGCTAGCCATTTGTTCGCATCCCATAAAATAAGGAAATTTTGCATCTTTAGGAAGTGTATACATATAGATCAGTGACTCTAAATTAGAGGCAATTTTGCCTCCTCCCAGGGGATCTGTGGCAATGCTGGGAGACATGGTTATTTGTCACGACTGGGTGCTATTGGCATCTAGTGGGTAGAAGCCAGGGATGCTGTCAAATGTTCTACAATGCAGAGGTCAGCCTCTCACAACTAATAATTATCTGCCCAAAATGTCAGTAGTACTGAGGTTCAGAAACCCTGATATAGGTAAAAACAATCATCTTAACTCCACAGAAAACCTTAGTCAGATCTCATTACAAATTCCGAACAAGTCAGTGAATTTGAAAACTGGCAAAGACTTTGGCATCTTTCCATTTTCAGACACGTGGTTCATTTCTTCAGCCCAACAATATATTTCAGTCATTCCTCTCAGTTAATCCCAAATTCACATTGACATTCTGGAGGATTATAGGACAGGCTTTGAGAATTTTGCCTATATTTAAACAGCCAAGCAATGTTACTATATGGTGCATTGTAGGGAATTTTATGTACCTGGCAACTTAGCAAAAGAGACTCAACAACCAAACAAAACTTCCATAAAAAATCCAAGATTATTATATAATATATAAAAGCAACATTAGGCCTCTTAAAATAAGTTGTCCCCTGACTTGTAATTTAGTACTGTCAATTCTGGTCAACTGAAACAAGTTTTGAGTCCCAGGTCCATTTTAACAAATTGTTCTATATTTTGGAACCTAGATTCACGTATCTCACCAAAAGATAATATCGTGCTTCTCTCAGAGATTTATTATGAAAGTTAAATGGTACATATCAAAATATTTAGGATATTAGCAGCTTAACACTCAACAAATGTAGGTCATAGTGACATTGCTCCAAAATAACCTCAGAAAGTGTCACAAGATGAAACTTGATTGATAAAATCCTGGGAATTTTCTATATTAAAGTGTCTTTTTTTGGAAATTTTAACTTTCAATAAGAGATCAACTTAAACCATTAAGATACTGAAAGACATGGGAAAAGCTTATGTATCACCTCATGCTGATTCTAAATCAGGGCATTTTGTTAATGTCAATATAAAGAGGAGGTTTTGTCACAAAGAATGGAGTCATGATTACATAGGATTTCCATAGTTTTACTATTATAGAACTTCAATTATTAGATAGCCAATTTCAGTATTTCCAAATCTCATTAAAACAATTAATTTAAATGTAAAAGGTAATGAAGACATGAAGAATTATATAGTTTTGCTATTAATCACAAACTTACACATCTAAATAAAAAATAGAACAAAGTAAAAATTAACATTATTGCCTATTTAATATAAACCATATGTAATTAAAGGTGAATAACTGAATGAATTCTAAACTCCTCAATGGCAATTTCTTGGGGAACATACCCACCTACTCCAATAGGGACCGTAATACCTACTCAGTACTCCCAAAATGCCTACCCCAGGGTATCTATTCATGTTATAACATTAGCATTTGATTCATAATCCTTCCAGCTTGAAAACAACTTCACACTTTGTCTAGTTATGTACCAATTGCCCAACACACACACACACACACACACACAGAATTTATTTTTCCAAGTGGATATCTAAACCTACAGCCTTCAAGTGATTTACACTTACTTTCCCATACTCAATCTGTTACATGTGCTGTGATCTTGAAATTAGAGATATGCTTTTGGCCTTGTTCTCCCTCTGAGACACTAATGAAAGAATTATACAGAAGCTATACAAGAAGAAAAGCAGCTCTGTGATACAGTTTCCCTAACACACTGTTTATGCTACAACATCCCACTGTCAATAAACAAAACCTCACACCCATTAAAAAGCAGTGCTTTTTGTGGGGTGCCTGGGTGGCTCAGTTGGTTTAGTGTCCGACTCTTGCTTTGGGCTCAGGTCATGATCCCGTGGGTTGTGGGATCAAGCCTCACTCCTCCAGCCCCATGCCTCGAGCCCAGCATGGACCTCTATGCTCAGTGGGAAGTCTGCTTCAGGATTTTCTCCCTCTGCAACTCCCCACACTCAGTGTCTCTCTAAAATAAATAAATATAAATAAATATAAAGCTGTGCCTTTTGTGATATCTTGGAAAGCTTGAAGTTTTCTATAGATCCCATCAAAATTAAAGAGCAACAAAAACAGGAATAAGAAAGTTGTAGAAAGAAATTCAAGCTAATGAAGTATGTTAAATATAATAGGTTAAAGAATATTAACTACTACTAAATGAGCTCAAAATATCAACATTTAAATTCGCTCATTTTCTAGAATGAGAATATAGAGAGTATAGAATGATTTACCTCAAAAACTTCCAATTTCTTCCAAATAGCTCCAAGAGGCTTTTAAAATTATCTTACTAATGTGGGAATTTACTACAGCAAATTACTTTATATACTTGCTTAAATACAGTTTTAAATATAGGGAGCATTAGTTGACAGAAAATTACACTATATGCAGAATAATTTTATTTTAATTATATGGCTAGAGAGGATATGTGTTATTTTATCCATTGTTCATCTCTTTCTTTTGGAAGCTTCCTCTCCCCCACCCCATGCAATTTTGGGAACAGAGACTGAAAACCATTAGGATAGCATAAATAGAGAGCTTCATGGGGACTACTTTTGCCTCCACATGTAGAGAGTATCCCTGAGAAAGGAAGCCAATATAAAAGAAAGGAGATCTCAAGGATAAAGAGGTGCAGGGAGTGACAGTCCTAACCATTCCTCGCAAGGATTGGGGTGTTTATATTAAGAGTAATAAGCCACGCAGCCACTGAAGATAATCAATCAGGAGATAAGCATGGTCATATTTACACACAAGATCACTCTGGCTACACTGCCAAGCACAGTTTGAAGAGGAAATAGAGTGTATGAAGGTCATTTCAGAAGTTATTGTTAACATGCAGGCAAGAAATCAAGGGGTATCTTTGTGTAAGTCTTCCCTGATAAAGGATTCATCCCCAGCATAATAATATGTATTCTAATATCTTGGGTTTTTTCTTCTTCATACTTATCACAACTGTAAATGTATAATTGTTGTGCTCTAGTTTAATATCTGGTTGCCCAGTAGACTTGCCCGTAAATACAGAGATTGCATCAGTTTTATTTACCTCTTTTAACCCCAGTACATGGAAGAGTGCTTAGTATAGACTTCAGGCCTTATAAAGATTTGTTGAATAAATGAATAAATGACCATATGAATAAGAATTGACAACAACCTTTACTGACCTTAGAAACATGGTTTCAATAGAAGCGCAATCTCTGGACATACGATAAATTGAAAGAGATGAAAACAAATACCTAGCTGGACACTCATTTATATCAATAACTGATACATGCACAAGCAAAGTCCTCCTCCCCAACCATGGCTGCCAGTAAAGAAGATTCTTTTTATCTTAAATTTTTCCTCAATATTATAAGAGCATTCTAACAAACAAAAAATTAGCAGAAGGTGTTGGAAAGTAGAAGGGTGGAAAAGAGTTGAATAATGTATAGGATGAATCCTTTGGCTACTAAGTAAAAAAGTTGCCTACAAACCAAGTCTGTATCAGTGTCAAGATCCCAAAGCAAGTTTGAATATGGTCTAATTACTAATTTGATGGATTTGCCTACATTTTCACTCACCCTCCAGTAAATTAGCTTAACAATATAGAAAAAGAACTCCTTTACAGATAACTACAGCTCTAATTGAATTTTTGAGCCCCTCCGCCCAACACTCCCAGGAAAATGTACTGTTCACAGTGCTAAAACTCTAAAAACAAATGACTAAACTTCATGAAGGTCTAAACACAATCTCAGTTCTTCTTTTTGATGCAGGAGGACAGGCCCATAAGTTTGTTGCTGGATTTATAATGAACCTCTCCCACTGGCTTAGCGAGATAAGGCACATTCTAATTATTTAGTTTCAGGTTCTGAAATCACATCGAGCACAAACCAGCATAGAATCAAATCATGTTTTGACTGACTAATCTGTCAAGTAGTACTGAGTCATATTTTAGAGGTTATATTTTGCATGCATTATTTAGATTTTCCATAATATGACATTAATAAGTATTTATTGTTTTATATAATTTGAAAATGTGTTTAGTTTACAAGAAAATATTTTATCTCTATATTAAGGAAATATATTCTATATTCCTGTGTTTCTGTTAATAAATTTGATTCTATATAGAAGTAATATGACAATTTCTGTTTACATTTCTCCCTTGGATATGTTTTAATCCATATAAGTTTCAAAGCAATTGCAACATTAGCTAACAAATGGGATGTGTAGATCGTAAATGCATCATGGGAAAGGTACCTAAGGCCAAAATTGCTTAACATATTATTTCTGTATGCCCTACCCAAATTCAAAGATGAGCTGGTTTCCAATGTAGGAGTAATGTATTTTTAATTGTTAACATGATTATTATTCATTATAATAGAAAAATAATACATCTTAGTTTCTTTTTTGTTTAGTTGTCACTTCTCTACTTACTTATTATAGAATTCTAAATTCAGTTAGCAAAAGTCCTTTTGAGCTCTGGATGGAAATTATTTTGGCTGAATTCCTTAATTCAGGAAGATAAATAAGTATTTAAATGGATATGATTTATGCCTTTGAGTAAATGTGCTGGGAAAATTATTTTCTTTTAATTAACTCCCTTTCACAGAAAGAAAATAGCTAAATAATTTGTATTTGTGTGAAATTTAGGACAGTGTCAATAGTATGTTAAGGCTCAGTTTGGGACCACAAATATATTGCATTAAAATCACATTCCTGGATGAAGGGGAAAAAACTAATAGCTACCTGACATTTCAATGAAGTATTCACAACAACCTAGAGAGTTTAAGAACAGATGTTGGAATTCTCTGAAGAAAATTTAATACCCTGAAACCTAACCACATTCTGTTCTTGTTGTCCATGTTCTAGACCACTTAATAGGGGAAATTAATTGGTTTAAATAATGTCTTTGAATACTTTATGAACTCAATGAATCCTTTGGAATACAGTCAATTCTTTTCTACTTTCATCCAGCTTCAAAAAGCCAGCGTTTAATAAATATCTGAGCTCTTTTGCTTTTTTCTACACTGTATTGAGGGTTATAGAAAAGAACAATAAACACAACTAATATCTCTACAGTTCTCTAAGGCTAAATAGGGTGTTTCACAACATTTCATTCAAAACACAAAATCATATAGTGAGGAAGCTCCCTGGAAAAAGACCTGAGGGAGTATATTACTTGCCCAAGTTCATATAGACAATGAGAACGGGGACTTGAGTCTGTGATTTCTGACTATAGTTCCAGTGTGTTTGTCTCATGACCTAAAGAATGTATGATTAATTTAAAATAAAATGCAAACATATATGGAAAACATAAGTACCATATTAAGAGACAAGAGGAATTCTCTACATTAAATTTGGGCTCTATATAAAACAATGCCTAACATAAACTGAATGGAGAAAGGGATGTTAGCCCTGAGATGGCCTTCTTAGAAAAAGAGAATAATAATTAGAGAATTTTAAAACATTTAAGGAATTTTTCTAAAGAATCTTTTAAAAACCTTAATTCCCTCAGAATTTTGGACTGGTGCAGTTTCTCAGCTGCTTTCATAAAGAAAAAGAAAAGAATCTTCTCTGTGACTGAGCAAATTAAAAATACTGTGCACCAGATGAGGCCAGGTGGCAGCTTCTGACAGCTTTCAACATTGAAAATACCATGCCTTGTATTTCCATGTAGATGGCAATTCTATAGAAATAATGAATGTTTTCCCGTTTTATTCTTAATGATGCTTTGTAGTAGTATCAGGTGAATTAATATTTGCTGCCATACACATTAAGATGGAAACTGGAAATTAAGTTTTCTAAACATTTCCAAATGAGCAGATATTCCATTTTCCATATTTGAATGTTGTTTAAACAGTATCTGTGTACATTCTCTAGTTTTCTTCCTAATGTTAACATGCAGTGATAGAATAATTCTTTAAACGTAGGTCAGAAGAAATTATGTTACATTCGATAATCTAATTAATTCGCCACCTTATGATCTAATTCACAGATATAATGAAGAAATGAAATCACTAGGTAATGTACTGGAGAGCACATACTTATACACAGCCCAGTGGAAAATGCGATATATAGTAAGATGGTTAAATGCATCACTTTTCCCTTTACAGCTTTTCCTCTGTGAGTCAAAAATGTTCTCCATCCAAGGTCACAAATGCATTCCCCATGTTTTCTTTTGTTGGTTTTACGATTTCATTTTTGCAGTTCAATCTTTAATCCACATGGAATTTTCAAGGTGAAGGAAAAATCATGTAATACAATTTTTAAAAAGAGGATTCTCCCACAGACCAAGGAAAGTTATGTGTTATGAATTGAGTATGATGATCTTATAAAAAAAATAGAATAAAACAGTATTTTCAATAGATACATGAATACATAATATAGCATATGGTCTGTATTTATGGCTTAAACCATATCACAGATAATTCCACCTGGGTTCTGAAAGAGCTGGAGATCACCTGGTAGTTCTGCCTCTGTTTGAAATGAGGATGCTGAAGCTCAAACAAGTTTTGTTTGTTTGTTTGTTTGTTTGTTTGTTTGTTTTTAAAGATTGATTGATTTATTATTAGACAGAGACAGCCAGCAAGAGAGGGAACACAAGCAGGGGGAGTGGGAGAGGAAGAAGCAGGCTCCAAGTGGAAGAGCCTGATGTGTGGCTCCATCCCAGAACGCCGGGATCATGCCCTGAGCCGAAGGCAGACGCTTAACGACTGCGCCACCTAGGCGCCCATCAAACAAGTTATTAGCTAATATAAGATGTAAGCAAAGCCGAGACCAGGACCCTGTTTTCCCAGTACCCACATGAGTGTTTCTTGCCCTCTTCCATTCTATTATTATTCATCAGTTATTTTTTTCAGCACTTATTATTTGCTAGGTGTGTGTTAGGTCTATTGAGATGGAAATAGACCGAAGTCTGGCCCCCACGGCCAAGGTTCTTAAAATATATTCCAAATACAATAACATGTACGCACAAGCTATAATACAAGAAAGTACATAAGGGCCAAACAAGTGGTTAGATGTAGGTTTTTTGAGTTCAAAAGAAAAAAAGAAAGTCATAGTTAATATTTCTCACCAGGCACTTCACTAAGTTTCTGCAATACAATTAAAAAAAAAAAACAGTTGTTATGAAACCCACTTTATGAATGAGGACATGCTGAAAGCACATTGAGTGAGGTACACAGGATAAAAGAGCTGCTAAATGTTCAAACCCAGGTAATGACTCCAAATATTCCATCTCACTGCTCACCCACAAGAGCAGGAAGGATGACAAAATTTTGGGGAGAATATGAGATGTTCAGTAAGACATAAAGTATACATGGGATTTCCAGTTATGAGAAAGGGAAGGAATATCATGGGCCCAGAGAGAACACTGCAGGTATCAGGCAAAGCGGGATACTTGCAGGAATGGCAAAGTGTTAGGAGTACACAGAAAGTAGTATCAGAAAATGAAGATGGAAAGTAGGAAGAGTTTGAGTACCAAGATAACATGTTGGGTTTCTCATATTGCAGGCAGTAAAGGATACTGATACTTTCTGAGCACAGAAGCAGCAGATTCAAAACAGACTTTTACCAGCATTTATCTGTCAAGAATACTGAATTTAAAAAGAGAAAAAGAGCAAAAGACACGAAAAGGCATTGAAATATTTTGCAATCCAGGACAGCAGCCTACACTAGAAATAATAACCAGCCAGATTTGTTTAAGGAGTCTTCATCACCAATAACAACACGCCAGATTTGTTTCTTACCAGCTACAGAAAAAAAATGCCCTCACTTTCACTGTTTGTTTTTACTTACTGGCACCATTTTAAAATTTAATTATATTCAATAATATTTTGAATAATTGAAATGTTGATTCTTAATTACCCGAAAGTTTTTGTTTTAGTATGAAATTATTGAGGATTGACTCTGGTTACCAAAAGAGTCCCTAAGTAAAATAGAATCATTGGGAAAGCTACCTAAAATCTGACCTGGATTGCATATGTTCCAAATGCTTCCCATTGTAAAGGATACTTGTATAGGCATAAATGATTGAGAATTCAGGAAATCACTTATGATAAAGGATATTGTCATTAACTGAATGGCAGTCCATTTAAACTAAAACATTATTCCTACATAAGAACTCTTAGGCAAAGAATCTTAGAATATGTATGACTTCTTCTTAACCAGGCAGAAAAGAATATGAGAAAAAGGGAAATTTTCCATAAAGAAAGTGGATTGGACACTTTCTCAAGAGTACCCTCCCTCCCTCCAAAAAACTAGAACACTTACTTTGAACATCTCCTCCCAACTCCATTTTCAAGAGACATTGTGTTAGAATCTAGTAAAAGACCATGCTGGGAGATATACACCGTGGAAATCAGAAAATGCTACAAATGTGGGTGTCTTTCTTCAGAGAGCCAATTTGCCAACAAATTTGCCAATTTGCTATCACTAACTATATATGTTTCACATATTTCCTACAGGGAGAGACTCTTATTCTTGAGAAAATGTTTATGAATTTGGCACCTGAAATAGAAATTTTAAAGAGGACTTCTGAAATGATAAGATAGGTATATTTCTGTTTTTTTTTAAGAGTTTATTTATTTATTTGACAGAGAGAGAGACAGCCAGCAAGAGAGGGAACACAAGCAGGGGGAGTGGGAGAGGAAGAAGCAGGCTCCCAGCAGGGAGCCCGATGTGGGGGCTCGATCTCAGAACACCAGGATCACGCCCTGAGCCGAAGTAAGACACTTAACGACTGAGCCACCCAGGCGCCCCTTTTTTCTTTGTTTTTTAAAGAAGTCTTTTCTGATTTATAGTTTTACCTGTGCTATACAGCATAACTCAATAATATTTTGCCAGGCACTAAATATTTTAAGGCTATTAATGAGAATTCTCCTTAAATATAATACCATAGCTCAGTTGTTCTAAGTATCAAGTACATCAGAATCATATAGAGAACTTGTTCAAACACGAATTCCTGTATCCCACTCACAAAATTTCTGATTCTGTGGTTTTGGGTGAGGACAGGAGACTTTGCATTTCTCACAAGTTCCCAGGTAATGCCTATGTTCCCAGTCAACGATCACACTTTGAAAACTAGTGGTATAGTTTACAATAAATAATTTTAAATATTTTAGCCTTCTGATAAAAATCCTTCTAAAAGGGAGTGGTCTACGTGTTTACTTAAGAAGGCCTATAGGACAAAATTTAATATTCTTTAATAAGGGATCTCTCCAGACAATTAACTCAATCATGTGGGCATCAGTGCACAGTTTTCAGACTTCTAGACAGAATAGATGACCAGCACGTATACTACTGGGATGCCAGGATATAATGTTTCTGAAGGATTTCTTTGGTAATCTGTATTTAAAATTAAAACATCATACTGTTTTCTTGTGATTTTCCTCTTTTCTCAAAGGTAAAAACACTCTGTTATAATTGAGAGTTAAATATTATATTGTCTATATTTTTAAAAGCAACATTAGCATTTAGTAAGTATAAAAACCCTATACCCAAACATGAAAATTAACATAAAAAATGACAGTATTTCAAAATCTAGCCTTGGTCTTTCAATACCTCTCTCTCTCTTCACACACATATACACACACACACACAGAAAACAGCATTTTCAAATCTATTTCCATATTTATTATTGTCCCCTTAAGTTTGAGCAGTCACCTATATTCATGACTTTTCAATAACAACTTTTCTTCCCAAAAGCAGAAGGAGGGATATTGTGTGAATCAAATAACTAATGATGGTTCATGTTAAGCAACATTAGTGGCAATGCTTAAGTGTCCAAAGATATGCTGTAATAATCTGATTTTTAGCTAGAAACTGAAATACTATGCAAAACAAATACGGGACATAAAATAGGTAGTAAAATGTCAAGGGACTCATTTAAATTAAATACTAAGAGTCCTATTACAAATGGAACATTAAGCATACATCAAAGATGTGTATTGGTTCTTTCAGGGATATATACATTTATTTATTCCTTCATGAAGTCAATACTTACTGAGCGCCTACTGTGTGTCAAGCACTATGCACTGGGGACACAGAACTGAAGAAACATAGATACAGAGCCTGCCCTCATGGATCTTAGAGTACACTAAGGCATAGAGATGTGAATGAAGGAATCCGATTAATGAGATAATTCATCCAAAGTAACAGGGACTATGAGAAACAAACTGAGGACTTCAGAGGGGAGGGGGGTGGGGGAATGGGATAGACCAGTGATTGGTAGTAAGGAGGGCACGTATTGCATGGTGCACTGGGTGTTATACGCAACTAATGAAGCATCGAACTTTACATCAGAAACCAGGGATGTACTGTATGGTGACTAACATAATATAATAAAAAATCATTAAAAAAATGCATTAAAATATCTAATCCAAAAAAAAAAAAAGTAACAGGGTGCTATGAGCACATATGATGAAAAATGACTGGAAGTCAAAGAAAGAATAGTCTTGTGGTGAGATCTGGAGTGTTGCAGAGGGAGGAAAAACACACAGGCCCTTGGGCTGAGGGAGAGGATGCTGGAGTGCTGGAGGACCTGAAGGAGGACGGGTAGCCCTGGTGGTGGGAAGGGGGTACAGAGAGATTGAGAGAAAGATTGAGCACATAAGGCTAGATAAGTCACAGTAAGAATGTTATCATGGTAAGAGTTTTAATTACCCTAAGAACACTAGAAAGTGCTTGGGGGGCGGGGAGGGGACATAAAAATTGCTCTCTTGTTGCTTTGGATATACTGGATTAAATAAAAAATACCATTAATTTCACTTTATTTTTACTCTTTAAATATGACTACTAAAAATGTTATATGTGACTCTCATATTTCTCATGGATCATGCCATCTTAGAACTTTATTTTTTTTCTATTGCTTTGAGCTAAGCGTCAAGAAAAGTCAGTTGGCAAGGTATCAGGACACTTTTTTACTAGGTGAGCTTTTTAAAAAAATTCTGACTACTACTAAACCCTGACATATTACATATTAAAGATGATCAAAGACGAAGGTGTGAAAATGTATAACCTCAAGGAACTTAACATAGTTGTGATAAAAAGCAAGGAAACTTATCATTAGAATTTGTAACTTCATAGACAATAGACTTAACTATTTCATTATGACAATTTGTGAATTTTTTGAACAGTACCTAGTCATGATGGTTAGACTGACATAGAAATAATCATGTCAAACCCTAACTGATTCTTAAACTCCAAAATACCATATGAACTTAGACACACAATAAATAGCCCCTACATAGATGCTTAGCCCAAAGCAGTAGAAAAAACAAAGTTCTAGGACAGCACTGTCCATGAGAAATACAATGAGAGCCACACACAAAATTTTAAGTTTTGTAGTGGCCACATTATAAGAATTGTATACAACATATTTTATTTAGCCCAATGTATCCCAAATCTTATCACTTTAACATGCAGTTAATATAAAATAATTAATGTGATATTTTATTCCTTTTCTAGTACTGTCTTTGCAATCCAGTGGGTATTTCCTTCCCACAGCACAGCTCCCTTCAGAGTTGTCCCATGTCAAGTGCTCAGTAGCCACATGTGACAGATGGAGGCTACATTATACACCACAGTTCTAGGAGGTAACAGTTTGAAAGTCTTCTTCTGTCTCCATCACTGAACAACTTGTAACCTTGAAAAAGTCACTTAAACTGTGAGATTGATTTTGTTGTCTGCAAGATGAACATAGTATCCATTTTATCTGCCTCAATAAATTATCAGAATGAAATAATAGATTTTCACAATATTCAATATCGATTTCACACTATATGAAATGACTTTGATCTTTTATAAATTTTATCCCCCAAAACTAACAATAAAAATATAAAGCTCCCAAAAAGAGTTACTATTAAAATAACTAATAGTAGTCCTTTCACAGGTGCTATCTGTACTTTGATGATTTTTAAAAATATACTATGTTATGTTCAGTATTCTCTAAATGAAATTAGAACTCATATAAATTTCCCATATGAATGGAGTCATGAACCAATATTTCAAAAAGAACATTAACATGAATTTTAATAAATTAGAAATATTTAGTGATGCTTGTGTATAAATATTGGACAGATGCCTTAGCTGTTAGTACCACAAGCATTTTCATTACCAGAAAATTGGAAATAGCACACATTAAGGAAATTGTGAATAATTGTACAGAATTTTAATTAACATTAAAATGCTCTAAGTTCAGGTCACAGTTACATATAATAAACAATGCTATGGCAGTCACTATAGATTTCTATCTTTATATAACTACTGGAAAGTAAGTGAAGTTTTATAAAATGGCACCTTCTTTTCTTTCAGATATCTTGATACAACCTATTCCATAAGACTTTAATTCTTTAGTTGATTATTTGCAGCATAAGCAAAATGTAGTATATGGGGGTTGACTTGTTTCCTGTAACTTGAATTTTTCATGCTAACTAGTATATTGTGTGGTAAAGCAGCTGGTATTCTTGAACCTGGTTCCTAGATTCGAATCCCTGCCATACTAAGACAGATATAACACCTCACTACAATTTTTCTAAATCTGTTATAAATGTCAGTGTCATTTGAATAAAATCAAATTTTGCAATGATTCATTATGCTTTGAAAAACATGTTACTGCCTTTAAAACTATCCTCTGTGATAGACTGACTCCTTGAGTGTCCCCAGTTATGTGCTTCTCTGTCATCCACATCTATTCTGCTACATGACTCTGCAACAATAATTACCAATTAGGTTAAATCTATCCCCTTACTCTTTTTTTATGTACTTTTTTATTGTGGAAAAATATACATAACAAAAAACTCACCATTATAACCACTTTTAAGTGTGCAGTTCAGTGACATTAAATACATTCACACTGTCGTGCAACCATCACCACCATCCATCTCCAGAACTTTCTCATCTTCCTCAGTTGATACTCCATACTCATCAAACTGCCCGTTCCCCTTTATCTCCCTCCCCTGACAATTACCATTCCATTTTCTGTGTGTATGAATCTGACTACCCTTGAAACCTTATAAAAGTGGAATATTATGATATTTGTCCTTCAATGACTTATTTCACTTAGTAGAGCATCTTCACGGTTCACCCAGTGTGTGTATGTGTCAAAATTCCCTTCCTTTTAAAACTAACAGTCCAGTTTGTGTGTGCATGTGTGTGCATATGTTTATCCATTCTCATCCATCGATGGACTTGGGTTGTTTCCATCTTTTAGTTATTGTGAATAATGCTGTTCTAAACATGGGTGTGCAAATATTTCTCTGAAATCCTGCTTTCAGTTCTTTTATATATACACCCAGAAGTGGAATTGCTGGATCATATGATAATTGTATGTTTTATTTCTTGAGAAATTACTATACCATTTTCCACAGTGGGTGTACCATTTTACATTCCTGCCAACTATGCACATCCTTGCCAACAATTGCTATTTTCTGCCTGTCTCATGATAGCCAAACTAATGAATGTGAAATAGTATCTCAGTGGCATTGAATTTATTTGAATTTATTCCCTTACTCTTGAATCTGATTGGCTTCGTGACTAACTTTGGTCAATGAAATATCAGCCCATCTACTCAAGAACAAGTTTTAAAAAGTGCCTGTGCTTGTCTCTTGCCTTCTGTCAAAAACATGGGAAGAACATCCTCGGGCATGCCTGTTGGAGGAGAGGGTATAAGGAACAGAGCTGAGCTGTTCAAGTCATCCCAAAAAAGGCCACATAAGAATAGGTAATGGGCAGCTGATCAGTGAGTGAGCCCAGTAAACAGGGACGGAGCTACCCAGCTGACTTGATCTGACTGCAGAGGCATAAGTAAGACCAGCTGAGATCAACCAAGCATAACCAAATAAGCCAAACCCAGTACAAATCAGAGAAATCCCATAGACTTGAGACTAAATAGATGATTATTTGGGGTTTATTTGTAGTACTACGGAAAAACATATAACTCATACACAATCTATTGGGGACATCAAAGAGTAAATTATGGTGTGAAAGTCTACTGCTAGATAATAAATCAAAGTAAAATTATCACTGATAGGCTTTACCAAAAGAAAAGATCAATTAAGTCAATATTACCAGAGTACAGTGAAGCAGACCAGTAAAATGGGGCTAGAAAAATTGAATACTGCTTTTTGAGGAAGTACATTTTCCTATCTCCACCCACTCTGTCAAACCATGGCCAATCTAACTCACTCTTCATCAGACAAATGTTGTGAAATTCTAATGGGCTACGCCATTTCCTTTCATTTTCACCCCACTCCTTGTGACCTATGGTCATCTTATTAGTCCTTCTTCTGTTTTACACCTGACCTAATATAGGCCTGTATGTGTCCTGTTTGACCTCTGTCAACATTTGAGCCAGAACCTGATCCGGAATTATAATTTCCTCCAGTTTCTTCTCATTGCGTTCCTTGGAAATTCAGTTTCAGAAAACAGGTAAGAAACATGACTAGGATATTATGGCTGTGAGGCCTCCTCTGCTATTGAAGATGTCTTTATTTCACTGTGAAAACTCAAATTCCAAGAATTTAAACATAGTACTGGAAACAATTAGGGCTTTTCCCCCTTTGGTTTCTTTCTCTACTATTCTATGGACAGTAGTCTCACAGTTGTCATTATCATCAGTATTCTCATTACTCATGAAATGAGCCGTGTCGCATGCTCAAGTGGAAGCCAAGGGCACTTGGTACCAAATTTTTGTTCTGTGATCGGCCTGAAATGGCTTGCTGTTATGGTCCTGACTGAGAGAGATTAACAACATCTTAAGGCAAAATGCTATTGATTAATCTACTCTTTAAAAAAAAAGAATAAGAAAAGAAAAAAAACCCCTATTCCCATAAAAATTTGTTATTTCTGACTCAGCATATCCTTTTATTTAGTTTTTTTAGTCTAACAACATTATTTTCATAAATAGACACCCTTTCCCAGCAATGTCAGAGTATTCAAATACCACAGGGATTTTATTAAATGCATTTAACCGATGTGAGCATGCCAAGGGAACACTTCGTTTCATAATGGAAAAAAAAAATCAAGACCAATTTCTCAATTTCCAAGGTCCCAATTTCCCTGTAAGTATATTGTTTGAAAGATAAGTTTTCAGTTGTTATAAAATGTTTCAAGAAATATATCAAAACCATTCTTTGACATAAGAAAAATTTGATTTATCTTATTTATCTTAATTCGTGTAGCAAGAATTTTTAACCAGGGGAACACAGGCCACCAAGGAGACCATAGACAGAATTCAGGAAGTCTGTGAACATGTATGTATGAATAAAACTATATCCTTGCTTTCCCACTAACCTGATTTAGCTTTTCCTTCAATTATGAATGGAGGCAACAAATACCAGTATTATTAGCAGCATCTGTGGCTCTGTCGTCAGCAGAAATCAGGATATTTTTATATTACATTACAGTTGTGGCAAATAGTTCAAAACAGCATTTATGTTTACCACTACTTCAAAATTATGTTAATAATTAGGTTATAACAGGAGGAGTCCAAGATGGCGGAGGAGCAGGAGGCTTAAATTTCGTCTGGTCTCAGGAATGCAGCTAGATAGCTATCAGACCATTCTGAACACCTACAAACTCAACTGGAGAATGAAGAAAAGAATGGCAGCAACTCTATGAACAAAAAGCGACCACTTTCTGCAAGGAACCCAGTTCAAAACAGGAGTTGAGCTCCAGCTCGGCGTTCCAAGATGGCAGAGGAGCAGGAGACCTAAAGTTTGTCTGGTCCCAGGAATTCAGCGAGAGAGCTACCAAACCATTCTGAATATCTATGAACGCAACTGGAGAATAAAGAAAAGAGTAGCAGAAACTCTATGAACAGAAAAGCAACCACTTTCTGCAAGGAGGAGAAAAGATGAAGGAGGAGTAGGCGACCCTTTCTCAGCTGGTCTGAGTCAAGCTGGATATCTACCAGACCATTCTGAACACCCACAGAATCAGCCTGAGACGCAGGAAGATACATCTGGATCTCTACAAACGAACATCTCCAGCGCTGAGTATTGAGGTACGAAGCGGGGAGCTGTGAATCTGTGCACAGATATAGGAAGATAAAGGGAAGGGGGAGGGAGTCTCTGTGCTCAGGCACCGGGAAGCAGTAGCCACTTGTGCTGGGGAGCGGGCTGACTCACGGACCGGTACCCGTGAGAGAGCAGACTGAGCCTGGGAATGCGCGTGTCCAAACTGACAACCAGAGCTCCAGAGCATACACTCAAACTAGATTGAAACCGAGAGCTCAGGAGTGCAAGTGCAACCAGACTGAAAAACGGCGCTCCAGAGCACACGGGGACCATACTGAAACAGGGAGATCGGGAGCTCGGGAGCACGCATGGGAACCGGGGGTGGCTGGTGGTGTTAGAAGCACTAAGGACAGAGATGCGCCAGCCCTGGAAGTGAGGGCTGGGACACAGGCTGTGGGACACACATGTCGGGTCGCTGCAGGGTTTTTAGCAGCACCGATAGAAACAGAGTTAAAGTGGCCAAGAGAGCTCAGTGGAGAGTGGCCTGTGATCTCTCTGTTCTGAGACAGAGGATAGGATACGGCCACTGCTGCTCTGACTCTCAGAAGGGCACAGAAAACTGCCAGGGAAAGCCGCCAGAGAACAAAAGCCCGGAAATACCGGCTCACAGTGTGCCCAGCCCCACACCCCTCGCAGGGGACGGGGCAACTCTGCCCAAACAGGGTTTCCTGAATATCAGCGGAGCATGCCCCTCGCCCAGAAGGCAGGCTGAAAATTCAGGAAGCCGACATCCCTAAGGTCCCTATAAAACAAGTGACACTGCCTGTGTCCTGGTCAATAACTTGGGCTCTGGGCATCCCCACAATGTCTCCTCATCAGAATGATGAGGAGAAATCCCCCCCAGCAAAGAAAAGATAATGAGTCTGTGGCCTCTCCCACAGAACTGATGGATATGGATATAACCAAATTGTCAGAAATGGAGTTCAGAGTAACAATGATCAAGATGATGTGTAGGCTTGAAAAAACTATTAATGAAAATATTAACAAGAATATAGACTCTCTAAGGGCAGAAATGAGAGCGAGTCTGGCAGAAATTAAAAATGCTATGAATCAAATGCAGTCTAAACTGGACGCTCTGACGGCCAGGGTAAATGAGGCAGAAGAATGAATTAGTGAATTGGAGGATGTGATGGTAGAAGAGAAAGTTAAAACAGAACTTGCCTCAAAAAAAACCAATCTCAAGAATGTAGATTACGGGAGATTACTGACTCAATGAAACTTTCCAAAGTCAGAATCATAGGCATCCCCGAGGGGGTGGAGAAAGAGAGAGGTCTAGAAGAGATATTTGAACAAATTATAGCTGAGAACTTCCCTAATCTGGCAAAGGAAACAAGCATACGTGTCCAAGAAGCAGAGAGGACCCCTCCCAAGGTCAATGAGAACAGACCCACACCATGTCACGTCATAGTGAAATTTGCAAATATTATCTCCAAGGATACAGTATTGAAAGCGGCCAGGGGGAAGAAAATCCTTACGTACAGAGGGAAAAATATCAGAATAGCGTCAGACCTGTCTACAGAGACCTGGCAGGCTAGGAAGGGTTGGCAGGGTATTTTCAAAGCTCTATCTGAGAAGAACATGCAACCAAGGATCCTTTATCCAGCAAGGCTGTCATTCAGAATCGATGGAGAGATAAGGACCTTCCAGAATCAGCAAACTGAAGGAATTCGTAACCACCAAACTAGCCCTATAGGAGATATTAAGGGGGGTTCTATAAAAGTAAAAAGGCCCCAAGAATGATCCAGAACAGAAATTTACAATCTATAGAAACAAAGACTTCACAGGCAACATGACATCATTAAAATCATATCTCTCAATAATCACTCTCAATGTGAATGGCCTAAATGCTCCCATAAAACGCCACAGGATTGCAGATTGGATAAAAAGACATGACCCATCCATTTGTTGCCTGCAAGAGACTCATTTTGAACCTAAAAATACATCCAGACTGAAAGTGAAGGGATGGAAAACCATTTTTCATGGCAATGGACCTCAAAAGAAAGCTGGGGTAGCAATTCTCATATCATACAGATTAAATTTTAAACTAAAGACTGTAGAGAGAGATACAGAAGGACATTATATTATTCTTAAAGGATGTATCCAACAAGTGGATATGGCAATTATAAATATCTATGCCCCCAACAGGGGAGCAGCTAGATACATAAGCCAACTCTTAACAAGAATAGAGACATACAGAAAATAATACATTAATAGTAGGGGACCTCAACACTCCGCTCTCAGCGATAGACAGATCACCTAAGCAGAAAATCAACAAAGACACAAGAGCTTTGAATGAATACTGGAACAGATGGACCTCATAGATATATATAGAACACTACACCCCAGAATAACAGAATACTCATTCTTTTTGAATGCACATGGAACTTTTTCCAGAATAGACCATATACTGGGTCACAAAACAGGTCTTAACCGATACCAAAAGACTGAGATTATTCCCTGCATATTCTCAGACCACAATGCTTTGAAACTGGAAGTCAATCACAAGGAAAAAATTAGAAGAAACTCAAACACTTGGGAACTAAGAACCATCCTTCTCAAGAATGATTGGGTAAACCAGGAAATTAAAAATCAGTTTAAACAATTTCCGGAGACCAATGAGAATGAAAACACATCGGTCCAAAACCTGTGGGACACTGCAAAGGCGGTCCTAAGGGGAAAATACATAGTCATCCAAGCCTCACTCAAGGGAATAGAAAAATCTAAAATGCAGTTTTTATATTCTCACCACAAGAAGCTGGAACAGCAACAGAGGGACTGGTTTAATCCACTCACGAGGAAGCAGTTGACCAAGATTAGAGCAGAGATCAATGAATTAGAAACCAGGAGCACAGTAGACCAGATCAACAGAACTAGAAACTGGTTCTTTGAAAGAATAAATAAGATCAATAAGCCACTGGCCAGACTTATTCAAAAGAATAGAGAAAGGACCCAAATTAATAAAATTATGAATGAAAGGGGAGAGATCACAACCAACACCAATGAAATAGGAAGGATCATTAGAAACTTTTATCAACAGCTTTATGCCAATAAATTAAACAACCTGGAAGAAATGGATGCCTTCCTGGAAACCTATAAACTACCAAGACTGAAACAGGAAGAAATTGATTATTTAAACAGACCGATTAATTATTAAGAGATTAAACCAGTGATCAAAAACCTCCCCCAAGAGTCCAGGGCCGGATGGATTCCCCGGGGAATTCTACCAAACATTCAAAGTAGAAATGATACCTATTCTCCTGAAGCTGTTTCAAAAAATAGAAACAGAAGGAAAACTACCAAACTCATTCTATGAGGCCAATATTACCTTGTTGCCCAAACCAGGTAAAGACCCTATCAAAAAGGAGAATTATAGACCGATATCCCTGATGAATATGGATGCCAAAATCCTCAACAAGATCCTAGCTAATAGGATCCAACAGTACATTCAAAGGATTATCCATCAAGACCAAGTGGGATTCATCCCTGGGATGCAAGGGTGGTTCAACATTCGCAAATCGATCAGTGTGATACATCATATCAACAGAAAAAGAGTCAAGAACCATATGATCCTCTCAATTGATGCAGAAAAAGCATTTGACAAAATACAGCATCCTTTCCTGATTAAAACCCTTCAGAGTGTAGGGATAGAGGGTACATTCCTCAATTTCATAAAAACCATCTATGAAAAGCCTACAGCGAATATCATTCTCTACGGGGAAAGGCTGAAAGCCTTTCCCTTAAGATCAGGAACTCGACAAGGATGCCCACTCTCGCCATTATTATTCAACATAGTACTAGAAGTCCTTGCAACAGCAATCAGACAACAAAAAGGGATCAAAGGTATCCAAATCGGCAAAGAAGTCACTGTCTCTCTTCGCAGATGACATGATACTCTATATGGAAAACCCAAAAGAATCCACCCCCAAACTACTAGAAGTTATAGAACAATTCAGTAATGTGGCAGTATACAAAATCAATGCCCAGAAATCAGTTGCATTTCTATACATGAACAATGAGACTGAAGAAAGAGAAATTAGGGAAACCATTCCATTCACAATAGCACCAAAAATCATATGTTATCTCGGTATTAACTTAACCAGAGATGTAAAGGATCTATATTCTAGAAACTACAAATCACACTTGAAAGACATTGAAAAAGACACAAAAAGATAGAAAAATATTCCATGCTCATGGCTCAGAAGAAAAAACATAGCTAAAATGTCTATGCTACCCAGAGCAATCTACACTTTCAATGCCATCCCAATCAAAATACCAATGACATTTTTCAAAGTGCTGGAACAAACAGCCCTTAAATTTTTGTGGAACCAGAAAAGACCCCGAATCTCCAAGGAATTGTTGAAAAGGAAAAACAAAGCTGAGGGCATCATGTTGCTGGACTTCAAGCTATACTACAAAGCTGTGATCACAAAGACAGCATGGTACTGGCACAAAAACAGACACATAGACCAATGGAACAGAATAGAGAACCCAGAAATGGACCCTCGGCTCTTTGGGTAACTAATCTTTGACAAAGCAAGAAAAAAATCAAGTGGAAAAAAGTCTGTTCAGTAAATGGTGCTGGGAAAATTGGACAGCTATATGCAAAAGAATGAAACTTGACCACTCTCTCACACCATACACAAAGATAAACTCT
>NC_048220.1:95134790-95216470 GCF_002007445.2 Ailuropoda melanoleuca | reverse complement strand
AAGAGAAACAAAAGATAAAATGAACTTGTGGGACTTCATCAAGATAAAAAGCTTCTGCACAGCCAAGGAAACAGTCAAAAAAACTAAGAGGCACCCCATGGAATGGGAGAAGATATTTGCAAATGACACTACAGATAAAAGACTTGTATCCAAGATCTATAAAGAACTTCTCAAACTTAATGCACAAGAAACAAATAATAAATCAAAAAATGGCCAGAAGATATGAATAGACACATTTCCAATGAAGACATACATTTGGCTAACAGGCACATGAAAAAATGTTCAAAATCATTAGCCATCAGGGAAATTCAAATCAAAACCACCTTGAGATACCATCTTACACCAGTTAGAATGGCAAAAATGACAAGGCAGGAAACAATAAATGTTGGAGAGGATGTGGAGAAAGGGGATCCCTTTTACACTGTTGGTGGGAATGCAAGTTGGTACAGCCACTTTGGAAAGCGGTGTGGAGGTCCCTCAAAAAGTTAAAAATTGAGTTACCCTATGATCCAGCAATTGCACTACTGGGTATTTACCCCAAAGATACAGACGTAGTGAAGAGAAGGGCCATGTGCACCCTAAGGTTCACAGCAGCATTGTCCACAGTAGCTAAATCATGGAAGGAGCCGAGATGCCCTTCAACAGATGACTGGATTAAGAAGCTGTGGTCCATATATACAATGGAATATTACTCAGCCATCAGAACAAACGATTACCCAACATTTGCAGCAACATGGACGGGAATGGAGTAGATTATGCTAAGTGAAATAAGTCAAGCAGAGAAAGACAATTATCATATGGTTTCACTCATTTATGGAATATAAGAAATAGGAAGATCGGTAGGAGAAGGAAGGGAAGAATGAAGGGGGGGTAAACAGAAGGGGGAATGAACCATGAGAGACTTTGGACTCTGGGAAACAAACTGAGGGCTTCAGAGGGGAAGGGGGTGGGGGATTGGGATAGTCTGGTGGTGGGTATTAAGGAGGGCACATAATGCATGCTGCACTGGGTGTTATATGCAAGTAATGAATCATGAAACATTGCATCAAGAACTGGGGATGTACTGTATGGTGGCTAATATAACAAAATAAATATTTTTTAAAAAGTTAAAAAAATAATCATGTTATAACAGTCTTATTATTAAATGTATTAAAGAAGTGTATATAGTACTATTCACAAGTTTGGCTTTATTATATTTTGAGAATTACATTTAAACATAATAGGTTTCCTTTTATATTTAAATTATATTTAAACATATAAAGAACCATTTGACAATTACTTTTAAACATAATAGATTTCCTCTAATCTTAGGTATCTTATTTTATATCTTTAGAAACACTGTTCAAAAAAGAGGTCTATAGGTTTCACCAGGTATGACAAGAGGACCATGGTACAAAAATGCTAAAGAACCTTGCTGACCAGAAATATATTTTCTGGCAGAAAATGCTTGTTGAACTTCTTAAGACAGACAAGAATAGCATCACATGTAGAAAAATAAAATTTGACGAGTCACTGACTAAAACCTTTGTGTGGGCAGCCCTATGAAAAACTAAAATAAGCATCTCTGAAGCAGTTCTCCTTTTCTCTCTGAGCTCAATGCCCTTATTCTGCCTGCGCCCAAGTTACCCAGGATCTGCCTGGACAGCGAGTACTTTTCCTCCTTTCCTGGCAGTTCTCAGATGTTGAGAGTTTTTTCTAGTACTCTGTCAAAATCAAGTCTCTGCTATAAGTATAAAGAACAGATAAGTGTTTTAATGTTCAATACCACTGGAAAATAATTTTCATTTTAACAGAAGCTTTATGGAGTCCGTGTCTCAACTGATTATGGAAAATTCTTAAATGTGAGGAAAAGAGAGAAGACACCATTTATAACCAGTGGTTCATAAGCTCAGTTTCTCTATTTACCTGTACTTCCAAAAACTCCACAAAAGGTCAAATTCACAAATGTGTATAACTGGGCTACATGTTGGAGCCAAATTCTCAGGTTTGAGTTACACCAGGGAAATGAATCCTACTCTTTTGTTGAATTAGAAAATAATGAAAATCACAGTAAAGATTTTTTTTTTATATCACACCTATGAGAGACCTTCCGAAAGCAGACATGTTTGGACCAGGATTCCAAAACCTACATGTTTTCCAAAGACCATCTGTATGTGTCCTCAACCCAATTTAGTTGGTCCTATTTCATACCCCCTTCTTAGATCTTGCTTTTTGAATTAACATATATTCATTTGTGGTGAGGCTATCTACATATGATATAAAATATCACAAGATAACAAATGATTCAGCCAAGTTTTCTCTCTCTTTCTCTCTCCCTCCTTCCCACCCTCCTTATCCTTCTATAATCCAGGATACACAGCTGATGGGTAGAGGAAAATTTTAAGACTCAAAATTTTAAGTTGAAATTGGATAGTTTAAAAAAATTGTATTCACAGCTCTCTGCCAACCCCAAGGGAAATGTACTAACTGAGGATCACACTGAAATGGAGGTGGTTCAGACACTTCCTGGTTTATTATATTTAACTCCCTTTAGACTCAAAGCAAGAACACAGGGAGTCCATCTCCATTTTATAGTCTGTTAGCACATTTCATAAAAGAGGGAAGAGATGATTGAATAGTTAGAATTTGTAGCAATTCTAATTATATGGGTGGCTGAAGTAAGATTAGCAACAGTTGAAATGCTGCAAAGTACACAACATCCTCAGAAACAGAGTTAAGAAAAGTCTTGGCACCAGAGATTCAAGAGTGTAGGTCTCTTCCCAACTAGCTTATTATAAGAAGATTTAAAATTAGCACATAGTACAGAGAAAACTTAAAGATGGTTGACTCTCTTTTGCAAGGGAATATATCTTTGACCTTTCCTCAAATTAAGAATTTCAAGGTCAGAACACAAGCACCACAGAAGTATGAGGACCACATATTCTGATGTCCTCAGGAATCAAGAACTGCCATGTCATCTGTAGAACGAACATGTCATTATTCCATTTGGCCATATCCAGGGTCGCTCTGTTTACAGGCCACATCACTGCAAAGTTTCCCATACATCTGTGATCAATATAACATAAAGGAGATGCATTAGATAAATATAAACATCTTCACAGATAAGTAAATGCCAGTGTGATCAGTACTATCTCTAAAAAAATACAAATTAATATGACTTACTCCTATGAGAAAAAAAATGATTCAACTCACTTGGCTCTTTCATATAGTTTCTGTTCTTACCCTCCCCAAATATTATTTATCTGCCAAGTTGTATCTCTGTAAAAGCTTTTGGACTTTTTAAATGAAATTACACTTAAAGCTACTTGCAAGGTCAGAGAACAGGTCCTCAGATTTTAGCAAAATCTCTGCCGCTTGTTCAATTAACTCACTGGTGATTTGAAAATAAATCTGG
Organism: Ailuropoda melanoleuca; assembly: GCF_002007445.2. NCBI lineage: Eukaryota > Metazoa > Chordata > Mammalia > Carnivora > Ursidae > Ailuropoda > Ailuropoda melanoleuca. The sequence continues at coordinate 95,213,076 of NC_048220.1, read as the reverse complement.
TATTAGAGAGAGAAAGTTACATAATGTCCATCTATGTGACAAGCAGCTGAACAGTATTAGCCCTCTTTGAGAGCCCAGAGAGCCCCAAAGCCAAAATGAAATACAAGCCCCTACCTGGGGATGGGGTGGGGGATGGGCAGAGGTGGCGGATAAAAAAGTCAATAAAATTTTTAGGTTAGTGGAATCTGTAGGTCAAAATTAGGGTCAGGGCTGCAATCGAGTGCCTCCCTAAATTTTGCACCTTCGTTACCTTGCTTTCTGTATCTAGACCTGGTCTAAGTAGTTTGATAATTTCAATCACATTTGATATTATGATAGCATATAAAAAGGCAGTATTTTCCTAAGTATGGTTTATAGCCCCAATTCAGAAGTACCTGCAAAACCTGGTAAAACTGGGATTTTTTTTTTTATACCCTATCCTTTACCTACTGAGATAGACATTCAGAGACTGAGGTCTGGTAATCTTCATTGATAATCACTTGGGGTGATTCTGATGCACTCTAAAGTAGATCCTCAAATGCAAAAGAACAAAGCTGGACCCATATCTAGACCATACATGAAAAATCAACTAAAACTCAACTTGAATGTGAGACCTGAAATCATAAATTTCCTAGTAGAAAACATAGGGGTGAGCAAGCTCCTTAACATCTGTCTTGGTGATGATAATTTTGATTTGACACCAAAACCAAAGGCAACAAAAGCAAAAATCAGTAAGCAGGACTACATCTAAGTAAAATGCTTCTACACAGCAAAGAAAAGCATCAACAAAATGAAAAGAAATCTATTGCAACAGGAGAAAATATTTGTTAATCATATATCTGATAAGCAGTTAGTATCTTAAATATATAAAGAATTCATACAACCCAACAGCAAAAAACAATAATACAAAAACGAATGAACAAACAGAAAAAGAGACAAACAAAAAAAAAACAAAACCTCCAATATAGAGAACAAAATGGTGATTGTCAGAGGAGAGGTGGGTGGGGGATGGGGGAAATAAACAAAGAGCAATGTGTATTTATGTTGATGAGCACTGAGAAATGTGTAGAATTGTTGAATCATCATATTGTATACCTGAAACTAATATAACATGGTATGTTAATTATACTTGAATAAAAATAAGTAATTAAAATGAATTAATAATGAAGAGAGGAATTGAATGAACATTTTCCCAAAGAAGAAATATAGATGGCCAATAGGTACATGAAAAGTTGCTCAACATCAGTAAGCATCAGGGAAATGCAAATCAAAACCACAGTGATACATTGCCTTACACCTGTTAGAATGGCTATCATCAAAAAAGATGAAAAATTACAAACGTCAGTGATGATGTGGAGAAGAGGGAACCCTTATGCACTATGGGTGAATGCAAACTGTTGCGGCCAACAGTGTGGACGTTTCTCAAAAAATTAAAAATAGAACTACCATATGATGCAACAATTCCACCTCTCTTCTGCGTATATATACAAAGAAAATGAAAACAGAATATCAAAAAGATATCTGCACTCCCATGTTCAGCACAGTATCATTCACAATAGCTAAGTTATGGAAATTACTTAAATGTCTCTCAATGGATGAGTGGATAAAGAAGATACACTCGTGCACAAGCACAATGAAATATTACTCAGCTATGAGAAAGAAGGAAATTCTGCCATTTGCAGCACCATGGATAGATCTTAGAGGCATTATGCTAAGGGAAATAAACCAAAGAAAGACAAATACTAAATGGTATCACTTATATGTGGAATTTCTTTTAAGTCAAACTTACAGAGTACAAAATTGGTGGTCAGGGCCTAGGAAGTAGAGAAATAGGGAGAAGTTGGCACAAATTTTCAGCTATAAGATGAATAAGTTCTGAGGATTTAATGTAAAACATGATAACTATAGTTAACAGTACTATATTATGCAACTGAAATTTGCTGTAAGATTAGAACTTGAATATTCTCACCCCCCAAAAATAAAATAAAGTAAATCCTCAAGTCTTTGCTGTATAACTGGATGACTGATTGAATAAACAGAAGAGAGGTGGAGACCCAGGCAAGGGTTTGGGAGTTATCTTGTACTCTGTGAAATTTCCTTGAGGTAACAGAAAAATAAGGCGGAAAAACAAAAGAATAATATCTGCATGTTATTTGACTAATTCATATAATTTACCATGTTGATTTTCCTGATAGAATATATTCTAACAACTTCAAATAATTTTATGTAGATATGTTAAATTTAACCCTAAATCCAGTGATACTGTTTTGTGCCAGATAATAGCAAACACTGCTATTTGCTCAGGTAGGTAAAGAATAACAACTGAATTTCTTAAATTTATTGTTTTGGTCCCCAATATCTTACAAGCCTGCTCACCTAGAATGTTACTGAATTACCACAATACAAACTCTTAAAAACGTAGACGACTTTATGGGAAATCATGTATTTCCTTAAAACAGGGTCACAAAATAGAATACAAGTTTCATACTATTCCACAGAAAGCACTTGATTGTAATATTTCCCTGCAGGACAAAAGGCTATCTTTTGAATCAACCTGAACAGAAGAAATACTTTTATTTAAGAAGCTGGCATATTATAGGGACTGACCCTAGACTTCTGATTGTGAAAAACACCTATCTTTGTATTTTATAGGTTGGCATCTTGCTGCTTTATGAAAGGAAATTTTATGTTTTTCAGTCTTGAATTCATTTTTGTTTTTCCTATAATATACAACTCCTATGGGCCCAGCAAAGCTGAACTTAATAGATATTCTCTGTTATCCCATTTATTACAACAATGATTATGATATCAAGACATATTTTGGTGCTAACAAAGCCATATTATAGGCTTGATAGCTAAAGTGGCAGAACAGAATGGCCCACCAACATACAGTTTTTGAGAAAATATTGCTACAGAATGTTCAGCTAGGGAAAAAGAGTGCTTTTGCGTGTTAGTTGAACATTGATTATAGTACTTTGGGGGATATCTGGATGGTGTTTTAGAATTTGGGGCTTCTAGGAATGTGGCAAAAGCCCTTTCTATGTTTTCTAGGAAGAAAGCCTAGTGTAAAGTGCAGTAACTAGGTGACAGATTCTAGGAAAAGGTGAATCCTCAGCCTTTCTTACACAGTCAGTAGCACCAGATCCCAGTCTCACCAGCCTTGACCCTTTTCCCGTAGGTAGAATGAGAAGACAATGAGGTTATTAAAATCCAGACTGATAGGCTCAAGAAAGCAGAGAATCGAAGCATGGCAACCTTCAAGCAATGGAAATATGAGTTCAATGTACATAAGAAATAAGTAATTAACAGGGCATGTTACTAAAATAGTTCTTTGATTCTTTTAAAGGATTTCTCTAGGAAACCTCTTTAGTAAGGCTGAAGTATAAAACGATGTTCTCCATACTGGGGCCATGGACCACCTGCACAAAATCACTCAGAGAACCTGTTTAAAGAGATAAATTCAAAAATCGGTTCCTCTCTGTCTCTCAAGTCTGTTTTCCTGTGTTGACACCAGCTTCAGGAAGGCTCTCCTCTGAGATGTCACAGAGAACTCCAAGTTTCCATGATCCTGACAATTAGCATAACAGACCTCCTCTGTCCCAGGCTTTACCAGATTATATCCTATTGGTCTGAATTGTATCACACTGAGGATTCCTGTGCTCATCATTATTTTTTTAAAAAAGGATGAAATATGGCAAGGCCTGGATTGTTTGCCTAACCACGGTGCCAATTTGTCTTGTCTAAACAAGATGTCAAGTCAGTCTCATCTAAACCTCAGAATATGGGAGGACTAGTTACCCCCCAAAATCAGGCTATAGCTACTGAAAGACAGGAACTAGATACTGGCCTGGCAAAAATAAGAAATACCTTTTACGACACATTTTATATATGCCCATTTAATTACTTTCTGGATATTTATTTATATATTTATTAGTAACTTTCTTGTTCCAAGAGAGATTTAAGACCAATATCTGGTACTTTAAAAATCCACACATGAAGAAAAAAGATGAGCTCTCCACATTACCGTGAACTTTTTTTTTTCACCTATAAATGGAAAAGTGAAGCCTATTTATTCTTAAGCTGCTTTATTAAGGTATGACTGACATGTAAAAATCTGTACATATTTAACGTATCCAAATCATGAGTTTGGAGATGAGAATATATACCATGAAACCATCACCACCATCAAGGCCATAAACATATCCATGAACTCCCAAACTTACCCCCCAACCCTCTTTATTACTATTATTATTATTATTACCATTTTTATTGTCTATATGTGGTAAGAATACTTAACATAAGATCTCCATTGATAGGCCTGGAGGACACTGTGCTCAGTGAAATAAACTAGACACAGAAAAATAAACAATATATGCTATCACTTATGCATGGAATCTAAAGGAGTCAAATGCATAGAAGCAGAGTGCATAATGGTGGTTGCTAGGATGAGCGGAGCGAAAATGAGGAGGTGATAGTCAAAGATTACAAAATGTCTGTCATGGAAGATAAGTAAGTTCTGAAATCTCCTGTCTACAGCACAGATCCTGTGGCTAACCATACTGCACTGTGGGCTTAACATTTGCTAAGAGGCTTGCTCATTTAGCTATCGTATTAATGAAAGCAGAAACTCCCAGGAGGTGCTCTTAAAATTCTTAATTGTTCTCATAATTTTTGTCCTTGCTCTGCATTTTTTTTATTTCATTTACTTCTGCACCACACTAACTCTCATTTTTCCTCTGTGTAGTTTGGCCTTCCCATGATCTTCCCATAGGCTTAGATGGTTTAGTGAAAAGCACACCAAAAACGTAAATAAACTATTATCATATGAACCTAGAATTGCATTCAGCTGCTATATCAGAGACCTGACATTACAGTTGCTTGAGCAAGATAAAGTTTTATTTTCTTTTATTATGGGGGTACACAAGAGAGAGGCCAACCAAGGTTGGTATGGAGGATGCATAATATTCTCATTGTCTTAAGCTCCTTCCATCTCACTGTCCCATCCTCCTTAACACGTGGCCTTTATTCTCAAAGGTGTTTCAATGAAAAGAGAGAAGATACAACTGCAGCCATCGTGTCCCCAAAGCAGCGAGGGTGAAGAGAAAAAGGGGAAGGACAGGCAGGGTGCATCTCCCTGCCAAGATGCTCCCTTTTCAAATTTTTTCTGAAATCTCTTCCAAATGACTTCTGCTTACGTGTCATTAGTCATTTTTATCTGCAGAAGGGGCTGGGAATGGCAGGAGTTTGTTTTGTTTTTGTGTTTTGACCAGGGCCTTACCCATCCACAATTCATTGGACCATTACTAACAAAGAAAGAGAAAATGGATATTAAATAGACAATTTATAATTTTCACAAGTGAATATCAATGTGTTCTTGAGAATCTGCAAAATTAGGACTCAGACTCTAGAGCAATTTATCATTTAAGAAACTTTCAGTACAAAAACAACCAGAAAACAATTAACAAAATGACAATAAGTGCATACCTAACAATAATTACTTTTAATGTAAATAGACTAACTGCTTTAATCAAAAGATATGGCGTGGCTGAATGGATAAAAATACAAGACCCATCAATATGCTGCCTATGAGACTCCCTTCAGAACTAAAGGCACACACAGACTGAAAGTGAAGAGATGGAAAAAGATAGTCCATGCAAATGGAAACAAAAAAGAAAGCTGGGGTAGCAATACACATGTAAGACAAAATAGACTTTAAAACAAAGACTGTAACAAAGAACAAAGAAGGGCATTGCATAATGATACAGAGAGGAATCCAACAACAGGATATAACATTTGTAAATATTTATGTGCCCAACGTAACTATATAATGCACCTAACTATAGAAAGCAAACATTAGTAGACAAAAAGGGAGAAATTGACAGTAACAAAGTACCAGTAGGGAACTTTTAACACTCCACTTACATCAGTGGATAGATCATCCAAATGGAAACATTAAGGAAATACTTGGCTTAATATTAGACCAGATGGACTTAATAAGATATATATGGAACATTTCAACCAAAAATTGCAGAATACACTCTCTTCTCAAGTACACATGAAATATTTTCACATGTTAGGCCACAAAGCAAGTCTTAATAAATCCAAGACTGGGGCAGCTGGGTGGCTCAGTCAGTTAAGCATCCAACCCTTGATTTTGGCTCAGGTCATGATCTCAGGGTCATTTGATAGTACAAACTCCCAGTACGTCAATTTTAAAAAGAGATAATCAATGAATGTTTGTTACAAAAGTGAATAATTACAACCTGAATGTGTATCACCACATATTTGTAAAACAGTGGGTTTTTTTCCCTGCTTCAGAAAACAGTATGTTATCACTGAATAAATTTTGAAAAATTCAGACAGGTATAAAAAATTTTTTTAAAAGCCACCCTTATTTCTACCACCCAGGCATTACCTAACCTTCTCTTTTTGTTCCAGGTTTTGTATGCCTATATGATATCTCTATTTCACAAAACAATAATATTTACATTAATATGTAATGAAATAATGCATTTCACTATTTCCACTTAAAATTGTGGTAAAGGTTATTCCATGTCATTTAATAATCTTCAAAATAATCATTTAACATCTATTTAATGGTCTATCATTTGGGGACCTTTGCATACTTTAACCAGTCCCCAGTATTTAGCTATTAAGTCGTTTTTATTTTTTTTTAATTATTATAGACATGATCAACCTCTGTATTAAACTTGCCTCTATATTTCACTTTCTAGTAAAATTCTTGATAAGACCTCCCACAAATTAAAATGAAAATCAATTCAATTTTAATTTCATCAGCTTTAATTGGACAATTAACATAAGGATGTAACTTAATAAAAATGCCCATATTTTGGAAGATATTGGTATCATGAAGTAGACCTACTACACTACAAATGGTCAATATGAATTCCCAGTTTCTCCAAGAAGATTCATTAGCCCAAGTCCGAGTCAGACACTTGGCCATTTAGTTCTCTGCAGCCGGAAGAGAAACCTGAAGAAGCTATTCATTTATTCAGCCACATGGGTACCTCAGCTCCCCAGCCTGCTATTAATTTCATCTCCCTGGATCTTAGAACCATTCTTTAGCTACGTCCACCAAATTCTTTGTATGTTTTGGTGGGCAGCAGAGGCAACGGAGCTTATTGATTTGAAGGAATAGTGGAACATAAGAAAATATAGGGAAACCACCACTCTCTTGGCATAAACATCCATTTAATGAAGAACAAACTTTAGACTTGCTCACTGCATTCTAAGAACCTCTCTACTCCAGGTTGCTATACTCACTAATACTTTCCAGTCTAATCACAATTCTTCTACTCTTACCTACTTCTCGATCTATTTTAATTGGAAAGTTACTAAGATCACCCATGTTTAATACTGTAAATTGGATGTCCACGGAAATTATGCTATTTTAAAAGTAGGAGAGAAGTAGGGGAGCTTTGCTAGGCAATGCATCCCTGCAATCAGTGTTCTGACGATGTGACACTTTTACAATTTGTTTCCTTTTTTATGAAAAAAAAAAGCCACAGGATTCTGACTTTCCTTTGGATATAAATATAGTGGGAAAATAAATCAAGATCTACTCAGCTCCTGGCCAAAAGTGGGCAGGAAGTCAGGAGCCCTTTTCCTAAACTTAAATCTTAAACAGAAGGATCCACAGATTTAAAGAAATTTGAGTTCATTCATCTAACAAAAGTGCGCTATAAAGACCATCCACAGGGTCCTGGATGGGTCAGTTGGTTAAGCATCTGTCTTCGGCTCAGGTCATGATCCCAGGGTCCTGGGATGGAGCCCTGCGTGGGGCTCCCTGCTCAGTGGGGAGTCTGCTTCTCCCTCTGCCTCTCCACCCCCACAAGCGTGCGCTCTCTCAAATAACTAAATAAAATCTTAAAAAAAAAAAAAAAGACCATCCACTTCTACCTAAATTTTCAGAATGACTGTGGTCATTTGTCAAATTTATATCCTACTTTGGTTCAATTCTTCCAACAGATGTTCACTTTGCTTAAGTTTATCATAGTACACTTTATTTGCTTGTAACTAAACAACCATAATGGATACAAAGAGCCAAGACCAAAGGTGGTAACAGTACAATCGCCCAAAGTCCCTTTACGTTCCTGAGCAAAGCAAATGGTGGAAAAATAATACTCCCCAGTCTTGAAAGAAAAATAGATGTTGTCTGTATAGAAAAAGTGCCACATATGTCAAAAAGCTTGACTTATGTGTAACTCAGGGCTTCTGCACTATAGGTCCAGGTCTTGCTTCACAGATATTCTTAATGAGTTAATCCTAAAAGTTGTCTTACACATACAAGAAAATTTAAAGATTTGAAAGAATATATACTGTTTCTAGTCTACATTTTTTAAAATAGTTTTAGGCAGAATACTCAGGATTGAAAAGAGTTAGATCCCTTGAGCTGAACCACAATAAGAAATAAGAGGGAGAAAAGACACTCAGTAGAAGCAATTTTGTTCCTAGGGCCCCTGTAGCTTCAATATTTATCACTCTTTATATTACATATGGCATTTTGCAAAGAGGCAGAAAAATAAGACTTTTCCCTAAATGGTCCTTATCTTTGCTCCTCTCCTCCATCAGTTCTAAATTATAATTATTGGGAAATTAAAAGTGGCATTAGTTGAAGATTATTCCCTTCGAATAAGTGGAGTCAGAAGTTCTTTCTTACATACTGGATCAAAATGTTCAAGGAGTATTATCAAAGAATAAGCAGCCATCCATGAAGAATAGGAAAGACTATTTAGGGAAAAAATTGAATATTATCCAGATAAATTTCTATTGTTTTTCTTTCCTACACATCTCTTCTCCCAACCTTCAATTTCATGCACTTTAACACCAGTTTTTCTAGTTCATTTCTATGGAAAAAAAATAAATTAAAAACTTAAAACATTCTTTATTGATTGCCATTTATCTATGTTCTGAAGGGCTTTTAAGACATCTAATAATTTAAAAAAAATAGTTTTCTTTGGTCAATAACAAAGTCCATAATGATATTTGACAATAACAATTGACATTTTACTTACTTAGCTGCACATTTGATTACCCATATCCAAACATGAAATTGGTATTTCTTTCACCAAATTTTAAAGCCTTAAGAGATAAAATGAGAAACGAAGAATTAACTGCTCTTCTGTAAAAAGATTTTAGGGATGTTCCAAGAAAGAAATAAAGAAACAGAACCAACGTGAATTGTATCAGGGTGGTAAAGTAAGGATTGCTTTCTGTTTGCATTTTGGAAGTGCAGCAACATGGTATAAGTGAGAGATTCTTGTTTTATTTGAAATCATGACCTATTTTATACACAGAAAATAGTATATATAACGTTTAAAGTTTGTTAGATACATGGTTTAAACAATGATAAAACAAGTACCTAGCACCCAGAACCCAGCTTAAGCAAAAGAGCCTTATGGCTGTTTCTGAAGACTTCTGGATGTTCCTCCCTGGATAAGGCCCTTCCATACCCCTAAGAGGTACTGCTATACTGTTTCTTTTAATCGCCACTTGATTCCCCTTAGACTTATCACACACGTGGATGTATCCCTAATCAAAAACTTTGGTCACGCAATTTCTAAGGTTTATTTAGACATTTCCACAGCTTTTGTTCATCCATTCATTATGCAGTATTATGTTTTTGAAATCCATCTATGATCCATTACTAAATAAAAAGACATTGTACACACACATAAGAATTTAGTTACCAGTTTTTTTTAAGGATAGACATTTGGGTTTTCCTCTATTAAGAAAAAAAATCCTTAAAAAAAGGAAAAATTTTGCTATATATATGTGTATATATATATGTGTGTGTGTGTGTGTGTATATGTATATATATGTGTGTGTATATATATGTATGTATATATATATTCCTTACTAGATAATGCTAACTTGTTTTCTCAAGTGATTTTATCAACTTCATACTTCCACCATCAGAGTATGAGTTCCTACCGCTCCATACCTTTGGCAACACTTCATAGTTTTATATCTTTTATTTTAAAATTTATTCATTTATTTGGGAGAGAGAAAGACCGCCTGAGCAGGGGGAGGGGCATAAGGACAGAATCCCAAGCAGACCCCCCACCAAGTGTGGAGCAACAGGTGGGGCCCAATCCCACTACCCCAAAATCACAATGAGAGCCAAAATCAGGAGTCAGAGGCCCAGCTGACTGAATCACCAAGTATCCCAATAATTTCACACCTCTTAAAACTTTTGCCAACCTGGTAAATATGAAATAAAGTCACTCTGTGGTTATAATTTGCATCCCTCTACATACTACTAATAGTGGACCTCTGTATTTTTTAGTCAACCATATTTCCTTTTCTGTGAAATACTTGTTCTATCTTGATCCACTTTAATGATTTGAATTTTTTATTGACTTACAGGGTATGGATATTAACCCGATGTCAGTTGCAAGTATTAGCAAGTATATCACAGTTTGGGGGTTGCAATTCATGATTTATAGTATCTTTTGATAAATGTAAGTTACCTTTAACATAATTAAATTTATTAACTTTCTCCTTTATAGTTTGAATTTCTCTGTCAAGTTTAATAAGAATGTTTCTCTAAAAATACAAAATATCTTTCAAACTTAATGTCACCAGGAAATGATGTTTGTGTGTGGATCTATGAAAGGAAAGTGGGATTCAACTTCATCCTTCCATGTAAACAAACATGTGTCCAAGACCTTCTTTATGGCTAAGTCCACCCTTTTTCCAGTTATCTTTATAGCACCTCTTTAATAGACTGTTTCCACTATATGAAATTTGAGTATAGGGATGTATTTCTAGGATTTCTGGTATTCCGCTGATTGGTTTCTCTGTCAGCAAGAGCTTGTTTGCACCTGTTGCTGCCTTTCCCTGGAAACCATCTCCCACAGGTCTCTGCTTGGCTTACACTTGCATCCTCCTAGGTCTTTTCTCAAAGGAGAATTTTCTAACAATTTTAATCTAAAATAGCCACCAATCTCCCATGTTTTTTTTAAATCCTATATCATATTTTTTTATACCCTTCACCACTTCTTCATATCTGTATTGACTTGTTTATTGCCTGTATCCTCCATTAGAATGTAGAACTATGAGCACTGAGACCCTGTCGGTTTTTGTCTTGCTGATTTGTGCATCTTCGGTGCTTTTGGAATAACACTTGGACAGAGTAGGCATTTAATGAAATTCTATTCAAGACATGCCATTAATGAGATGAGGAATACTGGGCAAGTTGCTTCATCACTCTGAATGGCACTTTTAAAATGTCAATATTATTTCCTTTTTTGCAGGCTAAGCCTTACAAATAATGTTTGTTTCGAGCCTACCACAGTGCATGGCACCTAGAAAGTACTTTGTAAATGGTAAATAATATGATATACAGTCCCCTGATGAGAAAAAACAATGCAACTTATCAGGAAACTTCAAACTACAAAGACATGAAATATCAAATGAGAAATGTACACTCTTATTTGATTACAGGAAATGAAAGAAAGATGAAAAAAGAAAGATAAAAAAAGAAAGAATCCTCTATAGCTACTTTTTTTTAAAAGATTTTATTTATTTATTTATTTATTTATTTATTTATTTATTTATTTATTTGACAGAGAGACAGCCAGCGAGAGAGGGAACACAAGCAGGGGGAGTGGGAGAGGGAGAAGCAGGCTCCCAGCAGAGGAGCCTGATGCGGGGGCTCAATCCCAGGACTCTGGGATCACGCCCTGAGCCGAAGGCAGACGCTTAAGGACTGAGCCACCCAGGCGCCCCTCTGTAGCTACTTTAAACAAAAGAGGGAATCCATTAGGAGATTCTAGTGATACCTCATGGAGCACAAGACTGAGAATAGAGAACCCCAGAATCCTCTTCTTTTCCTATTACTGTTTTTCTCTGCAGTGAATCTAAGGTCACCCTCATTGCAAACAGTTTTCTGTTTTTCAGTTTACATGGCAGGCAAAGACCACTGACTTCATGTTATATTCATCCAAAGAGGGGCTAATCTTGTTTTTTCAATCCCTATTCCAAACTCTCCCTTAAAGGATTGATTTAACTTTGATTTATATGCCCACCATTCAACAAATGAGCTACAGTTAGAAAGTGAGGGTCATGTTGTACAAAACTAGAAACTCCCCCAATCCATGTAGATGGAGAGAGCATCACCTATTCCCAAAACAGAAACAAGTTAAACAAGTTAAAGGGGTTGAGAAGACCATGAATAGGCATCCATTCTCACTGTATCTTTTTAAATGTTAACTTAGTGTCTGATCTTTGAGCAGCAGCTCAAGAAGAACTAATAGGAAGGCCCAGGGTAGTGAAAAGACCACTACTCTGAAAGCTAAAAGACCTAGTTTCCAATATCATTAATCAGGTGGGAAAATTCAGAGAAGTCACTGTACAATAGCAAAATTAAATATTATTTTTTGTTGCTTTAAATTTTTATAATTCAATCCCTCTAAGGATAGTTCAAATTCCACGGTGTGTTTGATGGCTATAAATAACCAATTTTTTTGGCTTCTTAATCTATTTTTTTTTCTATATCCCTCAGCTATTGTTGGAATCATACGATTCTACAATGAATGACTAGGTTCAAAATGAATCCCTTCTTTACGGAGACACTAAAAAAGAGAATTTATTTTTCTTCCAAAGTTAAAGATAGATATTGAGACTGACTTTCATATCATCAAACTCTTATTTCACCTGATATACTGAATGGCTCCAAAAGGGCAAGGACTGAGAAGGATACATTTTTCTTCACTCATTTGACCTAGCATTCTTCAGGAGAGGTCATTCCTATGGTGACAGCTTCTTGCAAACTCTGACAGTACCATCACCAATTAAAGTATCTCTTCTTCCTGACAGTCAGTACCCATTTTATTCTAGATGTGCAATTTGGCCTCTTTCTGTCACAAAGTTCCTCCCCTGGATGGCAGTTTGAGGAAACGGACATCGCGCCTTGATTTCTCTCATACCTTGGAAGTTTTGACCTCCTGAAATCTCATCCACATGGTAATAATCACTTTTCCCTTTACAGCCCTCAGATTTGAAAGGCTCTATCCACAGGCCAAGGAAGCTAGTAGATAGTAGTTTGCAAATGATATAAACAGCAAAGCCATTGACATAAGAAGAATAAAACAGTGTATCAATGATTGTACTAGAGTAATGTAGGCCAGGTTCATACATGAAAAAGAATGACTAGGGGATCCAAGGCTACTCTTTTTGGGCGACTACTAGATGCCAGATATTAGACTAAATTGTTTAAATAGGTTATCTCATTTAATCCTGTCATAAAATCTCCATTCTTAAAATGAGGAAAAGGAGACTTGGAGAAAAATTTCCCAAAATTACACAGAAAAAGAAAAAAAAAAAGATTGTTTAGTGCAAGTTTCATAAACTTAAATGCTCACAGGAGCCAAACAAGTAAAATAAGTGAATAAATTAGGTGTGGCCCTTGCGTATTAAATAAGAAGAAATGTTCTTCTCCTCTACAGTTCGGAGTACATGATCCCATAGCAACTTTCAAGTATGTAATTCAGTATCATTAGCTATAATCTTAAATGTTCTCACCACAAAAAAAGAAATGCTTATTATGTTACCTGATGGAGGTGTTAGTTAATGCTATGGTGTAATCATTACACATTTTATAAGTGTATCAAATCAACACACTATACACTGTGAACTTATACAACGTTATATGTCAATTATATCTCAACAAATCTGGAAGAAAAAAAGAATACACTCTCCCATTCCTTAAAAATCCCCACCCTCTAGATCAATCCTTCATTTTTATAGGTACAAATATTTCTTTATTGTTAGAAAAGCAACAATGTGGAAGAAATGGTCACTGCTCTTGACACAGCTTTGGAGTCAGGGTAACAATACAGAAGAACAGAAGCTAAGGCAAATTGCAGAGAACATGTCTTAACTAAGCGGAGCAAACATAGTAACTGTACTGCTAATAGCTCCACTGGGAACAAAGACACAGTGGCCAGACCTCATTTGGCAAGGGCAGCTACAAGAGTAGATCTTTACGTGCAATCCTTCCATTTTCAAATGCTGCCTCAAACATTTTAAAAAAACATATGCCAAATAAAATATACACATGGAGCTCCATTTTTTAAAGATGTAGTAAATAAAAATGAAGAAGCACAAATCTGGGTTTGAAACCTAGCTATGCCTTATAACTCTATCTAATCCTCAGTTTCCCTACTTGTAAAAGGGAGATAAAAATAATTAAGAGGATTACATGAGATAATGAACTCAAAGCACTCAGCACACAGTAAATGGTAAATAAATGTTAAGTACTACTTATGCTAAGTAAATGAGTCAAGATTTCAAGTAAAGTTTACCTTACTCCAAAGCCCATGCTTTTCCCATTATATTATTCTCTTTAACAAGCTGAAGGTTCTTCATGGTGTGTTAGGGATCTCTGTCTAGTCCTGTTTCATCATATAGCTGCTTTGGCCACTCTACAATCTGATTAATCTCATGATCTTACTTAGCCACCACACTCTGAAAGCTAAACACTGGCTTTGATCATGAATAAAAGAAAACTCAAACTGGCTTAAAAGATAAAGATCTTTATTAGCTCACTTGTGCCACAAAAGATGTGTGTGTTTTCCACATCTCACTCAGCTTTCTAATCTGTTTGCATATTCCTGAAACTGGCTTACTTTGTGATCCCAAGATGGTTGCTAATACCCTGAGATTTGTGCTTTCTCATTTACAGCTAGCTGGAAATTTGTCTTGTACAGAATTCTCAGCAAAACCGTGAATTTCACTGATTGGACCAGTTTAGGTGACATTTGAACAGGATGGCAACCCTGAATCAAAGTGTATAACCAATGAAATGAATCCCTCTGATTGGCTTAGCCTAGGGTTTTGGCTGTATCACTAGATGCCCAAATAGTAACTGGCAACTATATGGAAAAGGGATTAAGGAGAAGGTTATCAAAGAAGATACCAAATATCCACTTCACTAGTTAAAAAAAAAAACATTTCTTTTGGAGAATCAAAGTGTCATAGAAAATAAATTTTATTACCAGGTACTATTGAGATAGCCATGGACTGGTACCAGTTATGGTCAGTGATAATTTCACATTAAATAATATGAAATAAAGTGACATTTAGAATCATGGACTCTTGAAGCTTAAAAGCCAGAAAAAATCTTAGAGAGCAGCTGATACAAAATACACATACGATAAATAAAATGGTTTCTGAAGAGCATAAATGACATGCATAACATTGAACTTAAAAGTTATTTATAACTAGAATCCATATTTTTCTACTCATAAATCCAGTTTAAGCAGGTTAGAAAAATTTCATCGGACTCAAATCTCAAACCCCCCCCTTAAAGAAAATTTAGACTGATAAAACATAATTAGATTAATTTTTAAACTTGGAAGAATATTGATGGATTCCTATTTGGGGAATAAAAACATAATAATCTCTATCCCTGCCTGAACATGTGTTATGATCCTACATAGCCATTTCATTTTGCTTAATATTCTCAGCTTCTCCAACATATAGTAAGTGAGAAAGTAAAGGAGAAGAAACAGGGGGAATGAAGATGGGAAGGCAAGGAAAAGAAACAATTACTAGATCCTGAGTTTTGTTAAAGGCAATTCTTCCTCAAGGTTTTCAGATTTAAAAAAAAAAAAATTATATTGTTCTTTCATTCTGTCTCTGCCAACTTCAAAAACAGAATATCGCCAACAGAAGCAGTAAGCAATGCAATATCCAAAAAAAAAAAAAAAAAAAAATGCTTCACTTGATAGGAAAATCAAGTTCATTAGAATGTACATCTTTAAAAGGTTGTTTAGGGATAACAACAGTAGTTAAACTTGTACCCTATATTCCTACCCTGAAAGTTCAAGCATTGTGTTTTCATACCTTCCAAGAGATTCCATGATTGTACCCTCTAAAAAGTAAGAATCTGGGGTGCCTGGGTGGCGCAGCGGTTAAGCGTCTGCCTTCGGCTCAGGGCGTGATCCCAGCGTTATGGGATCGAGTCCTGCATCAGGCTCCTCCATTGTGAGCCTGCTTCTTCCTCTCCCACTCCCCTTGCTTGTGTTCCCTCTCTCGCTGGCTGTCTCCATCTCTGTCGAATAAATAAATAAAATCTTTAAAAAAAAAAAGTTAAGACTCTGTGCAAATCTAAAGGAAGGAGGAAAAGAAGAAAAGTGAACAAAGATTTCATAACGTCTTTTCTCAAAACATGCATTTCTCAATCTCACTATTCTCCGTGGTATCTTCCTCACATAAAAAGGTATGATTTAGGGGCGCCTGCATGGCTCAGTCAGTTAAGCACCCAACTTTTGATTTCGGCTCAGGTTCATGATCTCAGGGTCCTGGGACGGAGCCCCACATTCGGCTGGGCACTCAGCATGGAGTGTGCTTGAGGACTCGCTTTCTCCCTCTCTATGTGATCCTCCCCCTTCTTGATCTCTCTCTCTAAAATGAATAAATACTTTTTTTTAAAAAAAGGGGGTATGATTTATGGCTTAGTTTTTTAATGGAATATTGATTCTAATATTAACTATGTCCTGGATGGAACTGTTCTGACAAGCAGCAGAAAACAGGTTGAAAAGGGCCAATTTTTGTGTTTAAATTAAAACTGAACATTGGAAAAAACTTTTTTCATTTATCTGGCAATAATAACCTTCTTGGACAACGTAGCTATCATTAGGTGTCCCTCGTCACTGGTAAATAAATATTTATAGATTCCGTGTGGCTGCACAGCAAGTAATCCTTAAACTACTTTTACCACCAGTCCAAGAAGTCTGTTGGGTGTTATTGATCAATGTATATCATAGCACCTATCGCTTCAGTGAAAAATACTTGGAGCAGTGTGAAAATTATTTCTTTAACAGAAAGCATCAGATTCCTTTCTGCGGAGGGACCAATCTTGCATCGGAAAGTGCACTGCTAAGAAAGTAAGTTAGGGGAAAGTGCAAGTGATTACAGTCTGGCAAAAGCGAAGACAACAGAAGAGGTAAAAAATCCTCCGGCATGAAAAATAAACAAAGCACTACAAAGATAAAGTATCCTCTTTTGCTTGCTTTTAATTACCTATTCTGCAGAGAACCAAAAGTGGGGAAAGAGAACAGAGAAGAGAGAATGAGGGGCAAAGACGACCACAAAACACAACCAGGGAGCCAGCAGCTTAATTTATGGAAATAACTACAGGACTCCTAAAAACAGGAATTTCTTACAGCAATTTTTAAGTTACATGTTTCCTCTGTGTAAAAACTCTCCAGATACTCAAAAGTTCAGGAAAACCTAGACACAAAAATCCCTTAAATAAGTGGTTTGGTGGAAAATGAGGGGAAAGGCTAAATCCTACTGCTGAGTCCAGGAGGTACGAAGCAGAGACAGAGATGGACAGACAGTCCCCAAACTGACCTTATTCATCAAGAAGGTTGTTTCACTCATATTGAGGACCTAAAATGTGCCTGGCACTTAGCAGGTGCTCAGTAAATATTTGTTGGTGGAATACATGAATGAAGGAATGAAGGAAGACTCTCAAAGGCAGCACTGACTTGGAAAAGATAAGTCCCTCAAGAACCATAAAAATTTTGGAGAGGTGGTCATACTGTAATTAGGGTACAAAATGAAATTTCATGTCACCTCATCAAAATCCCATAGCACAATAAAACCCTGGTTAACATCTAGGTTAACATATAAGACTTAAAAAATCACGTTTCAAGAATAAATACTACAAGGTTTTTTTTAATCTTAAGTATCTTCTTTTTTTGCCTTTAACTACCTATCGTATAGAGAATCACAGGGCTTTCAAAGTCAGTACTAAAAGTAAGTGTCCAGAGTATAATTTACAGCTACTGGAAGAAAAGCATCCTGAAATAACAGCTTTGTAGGCACTCTAGATAAACCAAAGTGTCTCGATCAGTGTTCATTTCAAAGTAGTAAAGGGTTAAGCATAATAAATTACCTCACAACATGTCCTGGCTTTAACAGAACAATAGATGTATTACCTCGCAGTTTCTGTGAATTAGAATGTGAGAGCTGCCTAACCCAGGAATTCTGGCCTCTAGTCTCACAGGAGGTTGCAACCATGGCACTGGCCAAGGCTACAACTGTCTGAAGGCTTAAGAGGCTTAGAGGGTTTGCGTCCAAGATGGTTCATTTGCTTAGCTGGCAAGTCAGTGCTGTCTCTTGGCAGAAGACCTTGGTTTCTTGTCACCAGAGGCTCTCCATTGAGGTTGCTTAAGTGTCCTTGTGACAAGACAGCCAATTTCCACCAAAGCAAGTAACTCAAAAGAAAGGAAGACAGAAACTGTGACGTCTTTTATGACTCCTGTGAGTGACACACCATTACTTCCTCCACATTTAATTCACTAAAGGAAAGTTACTAAGTTTAGCCAGCCCATAGTTAAAAGGAGGAAAATTAGGATCCGGTTTTTGTAGGAAGGAGTGTCAAAGATTTGGGGGACATATTTTAGTATCAGCACAATTACTATGAGTCCAAGAACCTTAAGTATTATGTTAAAAACTATATTTTAAAAGCATGTTTTACTTCAATAATACAATGTAATTTAACAAATTCATGACCTGCTATTTTTAATATTAGTGTAATAAATCATTCTTGGACCTTTCTTAGAGAAGGAGGGGGAGGAGGAAGAGCAGAAGGAGTAGAAGAAAAGGAAGATCACCATATTTCCTTCTGTTGTATCTTACTGACTCTACCATGGTCAGGAGCCACCCCTGATTCAATCACTGCAGACAAGGGAATGTTATGTCTGGAGAGATCAGAGGCCTGTGTCCTTTTCCGGAGTCCAGGATAATGTCAAAAGAAGTAATATACCAGAGAAATTGGAAGCATGGCTACCTAAGAAATAGAGTGTCGGTAGCCAGAAAACAAACGTCCACTAATAGATGTCATTTAACTTTTCTTCTTTCAGGGAGATTAGTTTTTCTATTGAAACAACATCATTCTTGGGGCGCCCAGGTGGCAAAATCGGTTAAGCATCTGACTTTGGCTCAGGTTGTGATCTTGGGATCCTGGGATTGAGCCCCAAATCAGGCTCCCTGCTCAGTGAGGAGTCTGTTTCTCCCTCTTCCTCTGCCACTCCCCCTACTTGTGTTCTCTCTAATAAATAAATAAAATCTTTAAAAATAACAGCAACAACATTCTTTAAAACTTGATGGAGTGATTTAATGATTTGAACACTAATGAGAATCCCAAAATTTTTAAACTTTCTAAATCATGGTAGTAGTTCTGAAAAAAATGAAAAGGACATCATAGAATGGGAATACTAATGAAAACACTCAGTTATTTTAAAATTAAACAGCTTTACTTCTGCATTTTACTATTATTTTAGCAAATTAGAAATGCATTATTTAGCAAATTAGAAGGAAACTAGTCAGTGAAGAATATTCCTTTGTTGGTCCCACTATAAAGAATGTTAAAATTAGTTATTATATACAGCTCCCTTAACACCAAATCAGCAAGTTCTGCGAGGCTGATACATTTTTATTCTATTTTTCCATCCTTATTCATTATTTCTAACTCTTTTATTTAATTAAAATTTCGGTATCTCCAAGCTTGAAAATAGTTTTTAAACACAGACATCAATGCTTTGCATTCTAACAAAGGACAATGTTTGAATAGTCACATGTATGCATTCCCAGAGAATATGTAAGTATTTATAGGCATTGTAGTGAATCAAAATGAAATGGATACTTCATTAAAATTACCTTAAAGAGACAAGAGAGTTGCCCTTGCCCACTGGATGTGAAAATGAACTACTAGCTTACTACATTTCCTTTTGAAGGAATTGCTTTAAGAACACAAGTTATTTTAACTTTAATGTACACCACAACAAGAAACAAAAAATACTGTCATAATGAAAACGTTCGGATGAAGAATTACTGCCCTTAGGCAACACACAGAATGTTACCATCAGGTTTTGCAAAACAATAAATATTTGATATGTCTTTTAGGATCCACTACTAAAGTATTTTTATGAACAATGATATTGGACCTTAAGGCTCCTATGCTTATTTGAGCTACTGATTAATCACTTATTAATTTTAATAATAAAAGGTCACAGATTATTGACATCCATGAAGGAAAATTTACATTAAATATTAGAGATCTTTCTTAAATAATGCATTGTTTAAATAACCAGACCTGTTTTAATTAGCATTTTTATTGCATGTTTATTTATACCGGGCAAGGGAAAAATTAACATACAGACCACTGAGCCACTTCTCTGCAAAGTTTAGAGAAACCATGGACCTACATTAACCAGCAATGGAAAAACATGATAGCTAGCTTGATCATAATGATCACATTTTACTCTGAAATTGTGAGTCAAAATCATAATGTGCGCCTACCTATTGTACTTAAAAATTATGTTATTCTAGGGGAGCCTGGGTGGCCCAGTCAGTTAAGCAACTCACTCTTGATTTTGGCTCAGGTCATGATCTCAGAGTTCTGGGGTCGAGCCCTGTGTCAGGCTCTGTGCTCGGCAGGGAGTCCACTTGGGGATTCTCTCATTCTCTCTCTGCCTCTTAAACCCCCCCCGCCCCCCATCCCCACTCATATTCTCTCTCTCCCTCTCATATTCTCTCTCTCCCTCTCTCAAATAATAAATTAATTTAAAAAAAAAACTATGTTATTCTATTTCTCATATGCCATCTCCTCAAGGAGATGCTAATGTCATTGGGGAAATTGGACCAGTGTATAGAGAAGGATCCCCAAATCCAGCTTAAGGCAGTATATGAGCACGTATTACATTTTAATGATTAAGTATCAGAGTTCACACAATTCCAAGACTGAATGCACCCCACAAATACATGCACACAAACACATGTCTCTTCAGCTAAGGCCCTATGAAGAACATGTCTCCTACTAGAAATAGAAGTTATCGACAGGTATTTCAAAGATTGTAAGGGCAATGTAATTAGTAACAATAGAAGATATGTAACTCATCAATAGTTTAACATTAAACTGTTCATATGCAAATTCTAATATTGAGCATCTCTTCCTCAGCACAAGTCTTATGTAAGACTTAGTTTCCAGAAAGAAGATTCCATAGGTGTCTAAACCAAAGCAGAAAAAAAAAAAATTTAACCTGCTGTATTGTTTGCAAGTTTTAATAACTGGAATCTTGAAGAAAGTAAATATTTTTGGTTCACCCTAAGTTTTGAGCATGTTTGCCACTAATCAGTGAGTACAGTAAAATAAAATTTGATCTTTCACATTATAATTGACAGGCATATTTAATAATATGTATATTTAAGATAACTACAAAAATAATATCATCCAAGACTGATCCATCATAATAATTCATAATTAATATTTTGTCAAAAAATACATTGAGACAGATTTACTCAGAAACTATTACAATAGGGGAAAATAGACACAGTATCAAGCCAGGCTCAGTTCCAAATACAGCTAGGGCAGCTGGGAATTTATAGCCAAGGAGCAGAGTCAGGGGCAGTAGATGGAAAATTACTAAGAGGAAACATTAGAAAGACAGAGAATTCTGGCTGAGCTGACCTAACAGGAGTCTGCTGAAGACAGGCTAGGGTGATCAGACATCACCTCCAGGATGGTGGAAGATGAGCAACTGATGGGATACAGTGAGAGATCTGCTGTTGAGGATGGGGGACTCCTGCCAACCTGACTTGACAGAGTTCTTGTTAAAGTGGATTTTACAGGAAAGTGCATGTGTCCAGAAGAAGGTTCAGGAACCTAACTAAAGTCTGAACAAGGAAAGAGTCTGTCAACATAAACATAGATGATTTTAGGATATACGCTGCAGTGATATCCAATCACTACATGATCAATGTCTAGTTTCAAAACGTTTTAAGTGTGAACAAACTCATCAGTAGGGTTTAAAAGAAGAGATTGGTTATTGTTGCATAATTGTGACCACAAGGAAGGTCATTCTAAGCATGTTTCCAAAGTCCAAAACTATAAAGAAAGAGGCTGGCATATGTATACACACACACATACACACACACACACACACACACACACACACACACTTGAATATATACATTTGAATAAAATATTTTCAAAAGACACACTGGCCTCAGAACTAGACCCTAGACCCTGTAAGCAAGCCTCCACCTTAGATGCCTTTCCATTTGCTGTTTCCCCTACTTGGAACTCCCTTTGCCCAGGTCTCTGATGTCTCCCTTTCTCATTTCCATCAACTCTGCTCAAAAATCACTTCTCAGTGGGGCCTTTCCTGACTACTCCACATAAAATATCATACCTCCCCCCACAAAAAACAGATATTCTTACACCTCTTATCCTGCTTTATTTCTGTACAGAGCACTAGTCACCATCTGACATACTTTGTGTTTACTTGGTTATTTATTTTAGGTTTCCATTCCCACTCCAAAAAAAAAAAAAAAAACATGATTCATAAGGGTTAAGACAATTTTGCCACTGCCATATTCGCATTAACTACAATGGTGCCTGACCCATAGGACATGCTCAACAGAGTTTCATTAAATGATTTGCTAAATGCTGCCAGATTACCCTCCCAAAATTTTGCAGCAATCATCACTATTCTGCAATGTGTAAGAATAACTGTAATTGCTTCCCTACATTTTCACCAACAGTAGATGTTATCAATATGTAATTTATTTATTATCAAAATATAGGTGTAGCTTTTATCAGATGAATAGTCAAACTCTAATTTATAACCAGAACTATATACTTAACATATGTTGATGTGTTCCTATGTGACACACAACACAGAATGCAAACAGAAACAATGCAGATAAAATTTCAGAGTTAATATCCTCAGTAGTTCATGCCCATGCTTCTTAGCTCTAATAATTAAAATGCAAATAAAATATATCTTCAAGGGAACCTAAGGCACTAATCCCTCCATTTCAAGAGAGCATCTTTCAGCCAGCACCATTCTCTGTGAAATAAGCAGTCTGTCAGTTCTGAACAAAAGAATAAGGAAAATGAGAGGATCGCTCATTATAATTGCCCTCCTGGAATCCTTTCAATATGCTTCCATGACAGAGAAAATTCAGAGGCTCAGGCAATCTGGTAAGATTTAGGGAGGCTTTAGCATAGATCTACATGAAAGATAAATATAAATGGGCAATGAAAAGAGGGTTGTGGCAGGGGTGAAAACATCCTGCATGTGACACGAAGACCCTAAGGAGTAGTGATACCAGGGATGTAAACTCAGCCTGTCGAACAGTCCTTGAGATGACATTTTAAAAGAACATCAAATAACTGGAAGACCGAGATGGAAATTGGCTTAGAATCCAAAACTACACAGTCTGCATGCTGAAGTTTATAAGACACAGATTATCTTAAAAACGTCTTAGTGTTCAAAGATCATTGCCAGTCCCAGTGTAGAAATTATAAAGATGGGCCTTTGAACAGTTCTGAATTAATAAAATTATAGCAGAAGCTTAAATCAACACAACATTCTGCTATTTGTTTATTTTTAGGTTATTCTTTTCTGACATATTTAATAGGATTTTAAAAAGTAAAACAGGTATCTTTCCAAACTACAAGTTATAGATGTCCTCTAAAAACTCAAAATAGTCAGGCTTACTTTAGAAATTAGACAAATTCCCCACTTGGGAGATAGAATTTAACTTGGAGGTAAAGTGTAAAAAAAATTTTTTTTAATTAAATACTGCCAGGTAACAGAAGACTTGGATCATTTCAATGATGTTGTCAACAGATGGCAAATGTGGGGCAATGGAAGATAATGCCAAAATAATTACTTCTCAAACCAGCAGCCAAGTTAGGAATGTTTTCCCTGAGAAATAATCATTTTGCTCACTGCTCAGGAAAGACATACACACACAAATATTAGGAGGAAAATAATCAAATCTGTAGATATAAAGGAACCGCATTAAGGTTAAAACTAATCTAGTGGGGGGAAAAGAAAATGGGAAGGAATATTTTAACTATGCCAATTAAGAATAAAATTCAATTAAAGTAATTTAATAGTAATAGTGCCCACCTTTTTGAAGCAATACGTGCAAGGACTTATGCCATGTCACTTTTACAAGTGAATTCTCATTCAACCCACAGGAATGCTATGAACTTGATTTTATTATTACCCACATTTTACAAAAGAGGAAATCAAGGAATAAAAAAGTTAAATAATCTTCCCAAGGTCATACGAGTTGTAAATGATAGAGCCAAGATTCATTCCTACAATTCCAGAGATCCTACTCTTCAACATTACACTATGTATCAGGTCAAATTTTACATGTAAACACTCAAAAGGCAGGTAACTTTCTGTTTGAAGGCAACCCAACTATGTAAGCCTGGTTACATTATGACAACGCTACTCTATCCCATAGATTCAAAGAGTCACTGATTCAAACATTTAAATAGCACTTAATCGAAGCATTATATTAGGCACTAGAAAGATGACAATTTATTTTCAGCTCAAGAAGAGCTTATAGCCTACCAGGGAATAGGGAAATATGTAAACAAATAATTAAATGCAATGCAGGAGGTGACACCCAAGGAGATACGTTCAAAGTAGAGAAAAATTGAAGACTTACCACAGGATTCTACTCCATTTTTATCTCAGACAGGAAAGGGAAAGTGGAAAAGAGGAAAGAGATAAGAAAGAAATAATGGCTGAAAATTTCCTGAACCTGGGGAACAATTTGGATATTCAAATTCGTGAAGCTAATACTAAAATTTCAATTCAAAATTATCTTCTCCCAGACACATTATAATAAAATTGTCTAAATCAAAGAAAAAGAAAGAATTTTACTTCCAAGATTTTATTTAAATTCAAGTTAGTTAACATACAGTGTAGTATTAGTTTCAGGGGTAAATTAGACATTTATCACTTGCATACAATACTCAGTGCTTCACAAGTGCCCTCCTTAATGCCCATCACCAAGTTACCCCATCCCCCCACCCATCACCCTTCCAGCAACCCTCAGTTTGTTCTCTGTACTTAAAGATCTCTTACAGTTTGCCTCCCTCTCTATTTTCATCTTATTTTATTTTTCCTTCCCTCCCCCTACATTCATGTTTTGTTTCTAAAATTCCACGAGTGAAATCATATGGTATTTGTCTTTCTCTGATTTATTTCACTTAGCATTATGCTCTCTAGTTTCATCCACATCGTGGCAAATGACAAGATTTCATTCTTTTTGATGGCTGAGTAGTATTCCATTCCACACACACACACACACACACACACACACACCACACCACACCACACCACATCTTCTTTATCCATTCACCTGTCAATGGACATTTGGGCTCTTTCCATGTTTTGGCTATTGTGGTCATTACTGTTATAAACATTGGGGTACATGAGCCCTTTCAAAACACTATTTTTGTATCCTTTGGATAAACACCCAGTAGTGCAATTGCTGGGTCATGGAGTAGCTCTATTTACAACTTTTTGAGGAAACTCCATACTGTTTTCCAGAGTGGCTGCACCAGTTTGCATTCCATCAATAGTGTAAGAGGGTTCCCCTTTCTCAGCATCCTCACCAACATCTGTTGTTTTCTGAGTTGTTAATTTTAGCCATTCTGACTGGTGTGAGGTAATATCTCATTGTAGTTTTGATTTGTATGTCCCTGATGCCAAGTGATATGGAGCATTTTTTCATGTGTCTGTTGGCCATCTGTATGTCTTCTTCGGAGAAATGTCTGTTCATATTTTCTGCCCATTTCTTAAATGGATTATTTGTTTTTTGGGTGTTGAGTTTGATAAATTCTTTATAGACTTTGAATACTAACCCTTTCTCAGATGTCATTTACAAATACCTTCTCCATTTCTGAACTGAAAGGTTGCCTTTCAGTTTTGTTGATTGTTTCCTCCACTGTGCAGATGGGTTTGGTTTTTTATTTTTTTTTTATCTTGATGAAGTCCCAATAGTTCATTTTTGCTTTTGTTTCTCTTGTCCCTGGCAACGTGTCTAGTAAGGCCAAAGAGGTTATTGCCTATGTTCTCCTCCAGAATTTTGATGGATTCCTGTCTCACATTTAGGTCTTTCATCCATTTTGAGTTTATTTTTCTGTATGGTGTAAGAAATAGTCCAGTTTTATTCTTCTGCATGTGGCTGTCCAATTTTCCCAACAGTGCTGATGAGACTGTCTTTTTTCCATTGGATATTCTTTCCTTGTCTAAGATTAGTTGACCATATAGTTGTGTGTCCATTTTTGGTTTTCTATTCTGTTACTTTGGTCTATGTGTCTGTTTTTGTGCCACTACCATACAGTCTTGATGATTACAGCTTTGTAATATGGCCTAAAGTCCAGAATTGTGATGCCTCTCTGCTTTTCTTTCTCAACATTACTTCGGCTATTCAGGGTCTTTTCTGGTTCCATGCAAATTTTAGAATTGTTTGTTCCAGCTCTGTGAAAAATGCTGGCGTTATTTTGATAGGGAACCCACTGAATGTGTACATTGCTTTGGGTAGTATAGACATTTTAACAATATTTTTCTTCCAATCCATGAGCATGGAATGTTTTTCCATTTCTTTGGGTCTTCAATTTCTTTCTTAAGTGTTCTACAGTTTTCTGAGTATAGATCTTTCACCTCTTTGGTTAGGTTTATTCCTAGGTATTTTACGGGGTTTTCGTGCAATTGTAAATGGGATCAATTCTTTGATTTCTCTTTCTGCTGCTTCATTATTGGTGTGTAGAAATGCCACATATTTCTGTACAATGATTTTCCTGTGATTATCCTGTGATTTTCCTGAATTCATGTATCAGTTCTAGTAGTTTTTTGTGGAGTCTTTCAGGTTTTCTATACAGAGTATCATGTCATCCGCAAAGAGAAAGTTTGACTCCTTCCTTGCCAATTTGGATGACTTTTATTTGTTTGTTGTCATCTGACTGCTGAAGCTAGGACTTCCAATATTATGTTGAAGAACAGGGGTAAGAGTGGACAACCCTATTACATTGCTGACTTTAGAGGAAAAGTTCTCAGTTTTGTTTCTTTTTTTTTCCATTGGTGATGACTAGCTATGGGTCTTTTGTATATGGCCTTTATGATGTTGAGGTATGTTACTTCTATCCCTACTTTGTTGAGGATTTTTATCAAGAAAGATGCTGTATACTAATGAAGCATCGAACTTTACATCGGAATCTGGGGATGTACTGTATGGTGATTAACATAATATAATAAAATAAAATAAAATAAAAAAATAAATTAAATAAATAAATAAATAAATAAATAAATAAGAAAGATGCTGTATTTTGTTAGATGCTTTTTCTGCATCTATTGAGAAGATCATATGGTTCTTATCCTTTCTTTTATTAGTGTGGTGTATCATGTTGATTGATTAATGGATGAACACCCTGCAGCCCAGGAATAAATCCCTGCAGCCCAGGAATAAATCCCACTTGATTGTGGTGAATAATCTTTTTAATGTACTGGTGGATTTGATTACCTAGTATCTTGGTGAGAATTTTTGCATCCATGTTCATCAGGGATATTGGTCTGTCATTCTCCATTTTAGTGGAGTTGCTGCCTGGTTTTAGAATCAAGGTAATAATGGCCTCATAGATTGAGTTTGGAAGTTTTCCTTCCATTTCTATTTTGTGGAACTGCTTCAGAAGAATAGGTATTAATTCTTTATATGTTTGATAGAATTCCCCTGGGAAGCCATCCAGCCCTGTACTCGTTTTTATTGGGAGATTTTTGATTACTGATTCAATTTCTTAGCTGGTTATGGGGCTGTTCAAATTTTCTATTTCTTCCTGATTGTTTTGGTAGTATATATGTTTCCAGGAATTTATGTTTCTTCCGGATTACCCAATTTGTTGGCATATAATTCCTCATAATATTCTCTTATAATTGTATTTCTGCTGTTTTGGTTATGATCTCTCCTCTTTCATTCGTGATTTTATTTATTTGGGTCCTTTCTCTTTTCTTGTTGATATCTGCCTAGGGGTAACAGTTTTGTCAATTCTTTCAAAGAACCAGCTCCTAGTCTTGATCTGTTCTGGTTTTTTTTTTTTTTTTTGAGTTCTAAATCATTGGTTTCTGCACTAATCTTTATTGTTTCCCTTCTGCTCATTTTAGGCTTTATTTGCTGTTCTTTTTCCAGCTCCCTTAGATGTAAGGTTAGGTTGTGGGTTTCAGACTTTTCTTGCACCTTGAGGAAGGCATGTAATGCTTTATACTTCCTTCTTATGATCACCCTCGCTGCATCCCAAAGGTTTTGGATGGTCATATTTTCATTTTCATTTGCTTCTATATATTTTTGTATTTCTTATTTTCCTGGTTAACCCATTCATTCTTTAGTAGGATATTCTTTACCTTTCACGTATTTGTGGTCCTTCCAAGTTTTTTCTTGTGGTTGACTTCAAGTTTCATGGAGTTGTAGTCTGAAAATATTCATGGTATGATCTCATTCTTTTTGTACCACCTGAGGCCTGATTTGTGACCCAGTATGTGATCCATTCTGAAGACTGTCCCAAGTACACATGAAAAGAATGTGTATTCAGCTGCTTAGGATGAAATGCTCTGAATAGGGCTGTTAAGTCCTTCTGGCCCAGTGTGTCATTCAAAGCCACCGTTTCTTTATTGATCTTCTGCTTAGATGATCTGTCCATTGCTGTGGGTGGGATGTTAAAGTTCCCTAATATTCTTGTGTTATTATCAAGGAGTTTCTTTAAGTTTGTTATTAATTGAATTGTATATTTAGCTGCTCCCAAGTTGGGGTCATAAATACTTAAATTGTTAGATCTTCTTATTGGACGGACCCCTTTATTATGATATAAAACCCTTCTTAATTTCCTATTACCGTCTTTAGTTCAAAATCTAGTTTGTCTGATAGAAGTATAGCTACTCCGGCTTTCTTTTGATGTCCATTGGCATGATAAATTGTTCCACCCCCTCGCTTTCAATCTGTGGATGTTTTTGGTCTCTTATAAGCAGCATATTGATGGGTCTTGGTTTTTTTTATCCATTCTGATAACCTATGTCTTTTGATGGGAACATTGAGTTCATTTACATTCAGAGTAATTATTGATAGATATGAATTTAGTGTCATTGTATTACCTGTAAAGTTTCTGTTCCTGCAGATGGTCTCTGTTCCTTTCTAGTCTTTGTTGCTTTTGGTCTCTTTTTCCTGCTTAAAGTGTCCCATTCAGTATTTCTTGCAGAGCTGGTTTAACGTTCACAAACTCCTTTTTGCTTGTCTTGGAAACTCTCTTTTTATTCTGAATGACAGCCTTGTTGGAGAAAGTATTCTTGGCTGCATATTTTTCCCATTTAGCTTTGCTTTTTTCAAGCGCAGCTAGTATTCTTATGACTGTTGTTCTAAATTCTTGTTCATATATATTGTTTACATCTGTTTTGAGCAAATCCCTGGCTGTGATTTCTTCTTGATCTTTCTCTTTGGGAGAATTCCTCCATCATGTCATTTTGGCTAAGTTTCTGTCTTTTGTGAGTTATGAAAGTTTGCTATGTGTCCTGCTCCTAAGAGTGATGCTACATTAAAAATGGAACGTACCCTGGGGCGCCTGGGTGGCACAGCGGTTAAGCGTCTGCCTTCGGCTCAGGGCGTGATCCCAGCGTTCTGGGATCGAGCCCCCACATCAGGCTCCTCTGCTATGAGCCTGCTTCTTCCTCTCCCACTCCCCCCTTGTGTTCCCTCTCTCGGTGGCTGTCTCTATCTCTGTCGAATAAATAAATAAAATCTTAAATAAAAAAAAAAAATGGAACGTACCCTGTCCAGGGCCTGGTGCTTAAGGGAGTGTTTCTGGTATATGCTGTGTGCACTCTGCTGTTGTGTTTTGGCTGCTCTTTCCCACAGGCCAGTCATCTGCAGAGTTCCTCCTTGCTTGTGGTGGGGAGTGTTTGGGCCTTTAACTAGGTGTGCTTCAATTTGTTTGTTAAGCTAAACCTGATAGAAAAAAAAAAAATCCAGTCCAAAAGAAGAAAAAAAGGAAAAGGAACAACAGCAACAACAAAACAAAAAAATCAGGCTTATAAGCCTGATTCCAAAGAAAAAAGAAAGAAAGAAAACAAAGGGGGGTGTGGGGAAGCCTGGTCATGTTTCCACCAAGAACTGAAGCTGATGTTTCAGAGCGCTCTGATCAGTAGACGTGGTATATGCGGGGGGCCTGTGTTGGTCCTCTAGGGGAGAGGCCCACTATACTGGTGCACAGTCAGACCTGCCCTAGTTAAGATGTCCCTGCAGGGCAAAAAGAGGCAGTGTTTGGGGTAAGCAGCTCTAGCCTCCACAGGGGGTGCTGTGTTGCTCACTGAAGTCCAATTGTGCTAGTGTGTCATAGGTAGAAGATGGCATCACCTTACCCTCTCCTCCCCCAGGGAGGCGAACTCTTGGCCACCACAGCTCAGGAAGCCTTCACAAAAAAGAAAACAATTTGCCCTCCTGTGGCCCAGGCCTCTGTCAGATCCTGCCCTCAATCTGTCTATGCCCAGGCCATTGGCCCACACTGTGTCACAGTTCTCCTGTGTTTTATATCTTTGGTGCACAGGTGGGGTTCAAAACTCCAAATCTTAAAGGACCAGGCAAGGCACAGACCCACTGCCCTTTCCCTGGAGGGAGTCTTGCAATGCTGCACCTGGTGCAGCTTTATCCCAGAAAAGCAGCCACATGGCCACTCAGGTACCTGGAGTCTAATGGTGAAGTACAGAAAAAATCTGTGACCAGGAAATCTGCCTTCTGCATGTGTCTCTGTTCCCTACTTTTGAATGACTGCTCCATGGCACCAATGGGTCCCTTGTTCTTGGAGAGGCAGTATACCCTCTTCTAAATGTACTCCAGGAAGGGAATGTTCTCTCCCAGTGCAAGCCAGGGGATCCCCACACCAGCTGTCCACTATCTGATCCCAGCTCTCCATCCTCCCTCTCCCCAAGAGCACTGTTGCCCACTCAGCTTGACTCCAGCAAATAGAATGGACTTCTAAAACCTCAGAATTTGAGTTCCACTGTTTGCAAAAAAAAAAAAAAAAAAAAAAAAAAAAAAATTGCCATAGTAAGTTCCTCTCAATTCCCCAGTCAATGGTCCTTTCTTACACAAAGCCATTGTGTTGTTCTCTTTCCCCTCTCTCCCACTTTCCCTGTTCTCTCTCAGCAAAATGTCTCCCACCCCTTCCTCGGCACTGCAGCTTTTCTCTCCCTCATTCTAGTCTCTGATCCTCAAAACCACCATGTTCTCTCACTCTAATTGTGTTCTCTTAATCCTCAAATCGATTTCCTAGTTGCTCAAAATGTTTTCATGCCAGTCTAGCTGTGTTTGAGGGATGAGACAAGCCCAGGGTCCCCCCACTACTCCACCATCTTAACTCCCAGTAACAGAAAGAGAATTGTAAAAGCAGCAAGAAAAATCAACTTTCTTTCAAGCTAGTGAACACCCATAATAAGGTTACTAGCAGATTTCTCAGCAGAGACCTTGTATACCAAGAGAGAAAATGGTTAAAGAAAAAAATGCCAACCAAGAATACTTTGCCCAGCTAAGTTGTCCTTAAAAAACAAAGGTGAGAAAAATACTTATTTTCCCAAACAAACAAAAGCATAAGGGGTCATCGCCAAGGCACCTGCCTTATAAGAAATGCTGAAAGAAATTCTTTAAGCTAAAGTGAAAAGATGCTAACTAGTAACATGGAAACATATGAAAATTAACAATCCATTGGTAAGACCAAGTATATAGTCAAATTCAGAATACTCTAATAGTGTAATATGGTGGTATATTCACCACTAACTCCAATATAAATGTTGAAGGGCAAAATAAAAACGCTGTAGCCACAATAATTTGTTTAGTTAATATACAATGCAAAGAGATATAAAGTATTACATCAAAAGCATAACTGTGGAAGAGGAATAAAAATCTAAGCCTTCTATAAATAATTGAAATTAAGTTGTTATTAGCTTAAAATAGACAGTTATATCTATAAGATATTTGAAGTAAGCCTCAGGGTAACCATAAAACAAAAACTTCTGGAAATACAAGATGAAGAGAAAGAAATCAAAGTATACCGCTATAGGAAATCAATTCACAAAGGAAGACAACAAGAGAAGAAGAACAAAGGAACTATAAAACAGCAAGAAAACAATAAGATGGCAAAAGTAAGTCCTTACTTATCAATAATTACTTGAAAAGTAAATGGATTAAATGCTCCAACCAAAAAACATAGAGTGGTTCAGGAAACCCAGATATAAACTCACAATTATATGGTCATTTAATCTTTGATGTAGTAGGAATGAATATACAATGGGAAAAAGATAGTCTTTCCCACAAATGGTACTGGGAAAACCAGACAGCTCCATGTAAAAGAACAAACCTGGGTTTCGCCGTACACAAAGATAAACTCAAAACGGATTCAAGACCTAAATGAGAGACCTGGAACCATAAAAATCCTGTAAGAGAGCACATGCAGTAATCTCTCTGACATCGGCTGTAGCAACATTTTTCTAGATATGTCTCCTGAGGCAAGGGAAATAAAATCAAAAATAAACTAACAGGACTATATCAAAATAAAAAGTTTCTGCATAATGCAGGAAACAACTAACAAAACTGAAAGACTACTGAGTGGGAGAAGATAATTGCAAATGACATATCCAATAAAGGGTTAGTACCTAAAATATATAAAGAATTCATACAACTCAATAACCAAAAGCCAAATAATCCAATTCAAAATGGGCAGAAGACATGAACAGACATTATGCCAAAGAAGACCTACAGATGGCCAATGAACACATGAAAAGATGCTCAACATCGCTCGACATCAGGGAAACGTGAATCAAAACTATGATGAGATATCACCTCACACCTGTCAGAATGGCTAAAATCAACAGCACAAGAAACAGCAAATGTTGACAAGGAGGTGGAAAGAAAGGAATCCTCTTGCATTATTGGTGGGAATGGAAATTGGTGCAGTCATTGTGGAAAACAGAATGGAGGTTCCTCAAAAAATTAAAAATAGAACTATTCTGTGACCCAGGAACTGCACTACAGGGTAAAGAACACTAATTCAAAGGCATATATGCACCCCTATGCTTACTATAGCATTATTTACAGTAGCCAAATTATGGAAGTAGCCCAAGTATCCATCGAGGGATGAATGGATAAGAAAGATGTGATATATATCACAATGGAATATTATTCGGCCATAAAAAAAATGAAATCTTGCCATTTGCAACAACAAAGAGCTAGAGAGTATAATGCTATGTGAAATAAGACAGAGAAAGACAAATACCATATGATCTCACTCATATGTGGAATTTAAGAAACAAAGGAGCAAAGGGGAAAAAAGAGAGAAACAACCAAGAAATAGACTCTTAACGACAGAAAACAAACTGATGGCTTCCAGAGGGGAAGTAGGTAGGGGGTGGGGGGGGTTAAGGGATGGAGATTAAAGAGTACACTTTCATGATAAAAATAATAATAATAATAATAAAATGATTTTAAAAAAAAACAGAGTGTTTGAATGGAAAAAAAGACTCAACCATGTTGCTCACAAGAGACTCACTTCGGCTTCAAGTACATACATAGGCTCAAAGTGAAGTGATGGAAAAAGATAACCCACATAAATAGAAACCAAAAGAGAACAGGATAGTTATGCTTTATCAAACAAAATACATAAACTTTAAGCCAAAAATGGTAACAAGAGACAAAGACGGTCATTATATAATGATAAAGTAATCAATTCATCAAGAGGATATAACAGTGATAAATTATATGCACCCAACATTGGATTACCTAAATCTACCATAAGGGAGTAATAGACAACAGTGTAATAGTAATAGTAGGGGACTTCAATATCCTACTTCAACAAATGGGTAGATAATCCAGAAAAAAAAATCAATTAAATACTGGAATTTAGCTATGCTTTAGACAAAATAGACCTGAAAGACATACACAGAACATTCCATCCAACAGCAGAATACATATTTTCCTCAATGCATGCATATCATATATTAGTAAAACCAGTCTCAGAAAATTTTTAAGGACTGAAAATACACCAAATGTATTTTCTGACCACAATGGAATGAAACTAGAAATCAACAGCAGGAGGAAAACTGGAAAGTTCACAAATATGTGGAAATTAAACAACATGCTACTTAACAACCAATAGATCACAAAAGAAATCAAGAGAAAAAATTTTAAATATCTTGAAACAAATGAAAATGGAAACACAATATACCAAAACTTATGGGACACAGGAAAAGCAGTGATACAAGCTAAGTTTCTACCAATAAATGTCAGTATAAAAAAAAAAGCCAAGCCTTCAAACAATCTAACTTTATACCTAAAGAAACTAGAAAAACAACAAACTAAGCCCAATGTTGCAGAAGGAAAAACATAACAAAAATCAGAAAATTAAATGAAGTAGAGAAGAGAAGAACAATAGAAAGATCAACAAAACAGTTGGTTTTTTGAAAATTTAAGAAACCTGACAAAACTTTGGCTAGACTGACTATAAAAAAAAAAAAACACACAAAGAAGACTCAGATAAATTTATCATGAAAAGGTGGCATTAAAATTGATACCACACAAATACCAAGGATTATGAAGAGACGTACATGAACAATGTTGTATCAACAAACTGGACAACCTAGAAAAAAAATGAGTATTTATTTTTTTAAAGATTGTATTTATTTATTTGACAGAGAGAGAGACAGCCAGCAAGAGAGGGAACACAAGCAGGGGGAGTGGGAGAGGAAGAAGCAGGCTCATAGCAGAGGAGCCTGATGCGGGACTCGATCCCAGAATGCCGGGATCATG
This sequence comes from Ailuropoda melanoleuca, assembly GCF_002007445.2. NCBI lineage: Eukaryota > Metazoa > Chordata > Mammalia > Carnivora > Ursidae > Ailuropoda > Ailuropoda melanoleuca. Next base: position 95,178,408 of record NC_048220.1, on the reverse strand, counting down.
CCCTGAGCCGAAGGCAGACACTTAATGACTGAACCACCCAGGTGCCCCAAAAAATGAGTATTTAGAAACACAACCTACCAAGACAGAATCATGAAGAAACAGAAAATGTGAACAGACCAGTTACTATTAAAGAGATTGTATCAGTAATCAAAAAACGTCCCAACAAGGGAAATGCCAGATGGTTTCCTTGATGACGTCCATCAGACATTTAAAGAAGTATTAATACGAATTCTTCTCAAACTCTTCAAAAAAAAAAAAAACTGAAGATGAGGGAACACTCTCATACTTTCTATAAGTCTAGTGTTACTTGATACCAAAGCCAGATAACAATACTACAATAGAAAATTACAGGACAATATCCCTGATGAATATGGATGCAAAAATTTAACAAAACTTAGGTAAATGAACTCAACATCATATTAAAAGGATCTTACACCATCAAGTGAGACATATGCCTCAGATGCAAGAATGGATCAACACCTGCAAATCAGTAAATGTGATACACCACATCAATAAAATAGAAGATAAAATTCATATGATCAACCCAATAAATGAAGAAAAAGCATTTGGCAAAATAAAACATTCCTTCATGATAGAAATTCTCAATAAACTGGGAATAGAATGAATATATTTCAACATAATAAAGGTTATATATGACAAACTCACAGCTAGCATCATACTTAAGGAAAAGTTGAAAGATTTTCCTTTAAGATCAAGAACAAGACAATAGTGCCCACTATCAACCCTCATAGCCACAGCAATTGGTCCCAAAAAATAAATTAATTAAATAAAGAAACAAAGGAAGGAAAGAAAGAAGGAAAAAATGATCAAAAGTCATCTCAATCAGAAAGGAAAAAGTAAAATTGTCTCAGTTTCCTGATGACATGATCTTGTATATAGAAAATCCTAAAGAATCCACCAAAAAACTGTTAGGCCTAATAAAAAAAAATTCAGCAAATTTTCAGGATACAAAAACCAATATACAAAAATCAATTGCATTTCTATATACTAACAATGAACTATACGAAAATAACATTTTAAAAGATCTCATTTACAATAAAATCAAAAACAATAAAATACTTGGGAATAAATTTAACCAAGAAAGTGAAAGATCTGTATGTTGAAAACTGTAAGACATTGATGAAAAAAATTGAAGAAGCCACAAATAAATGGAAAGATAGCTTATGTTCATGGATCAGAAGAACTAATATGTTAAAAAGTCCATACTACCCAAAGCAATCTCCAGATTCAGTGCAATCCCTTTCAAAATTCAAACAGCATTTTTTTTACAGATATTAAAAAATCCTATAATTTGTCTATAACCACTAAAGACTCCAAATAGCCAAAGCAATCATAAGAAAGAACAAAGCTGGAGGAAAACTTTCTAGTTTCAAATTGTATTAAAAAGCTACAATAATCAAAACAGTATTATACTAGCATAAAAATAGAAAAACAAGCTCAAAGAACAGATTCAATAGCTCAGAAATGAAGTTTTCCATATAAGATCAACTAATACCTGACAAGCGGGTTGAGAATACTCAAGAGAGAAAGGGTAGTCTGTTCAATAAATGAAGTTAGGAAAACAAAACTGAATAGTCACATGCAGGAGAATGAGACCAGACCCTTATCTTCTGTCACTCACAAAAATGAAATAGATTAAGACTTAAATGTAAGACTTGAACCCATAAAACATCTAGAAGAGCTTATAAATGGAGACAGCACCTTGACACTGGTCTTTGTAATGATTTTTTTGATAGAGCAGCAAAGCACATGGGGTGCCTGGGTGGATCAGTTGGTTAAGCATCTGACTTTTGATTTCAGCCAAGGTCTTGGTCTCAGGGTCATGAGTTCAGGCCCCACGTTGGGCTCCACGTTGGCATGGAGCCTACTTAATCAAAACAAATAAACAAAAGCATAAGCAACAATGCAAAAGTCAGCATGTAGGACTATGTCAAATTAAAAAGCTTCTCCATAGCAAAAGGAACCATTAACAAAATGAAGAGGCAAAAATGGCATGGGAAAACATTTCCAAATCATATATTTTGATAAGGGGTTAATATCCAAATATATAAGGACCTCACAACTCAACAGCAAAAAAAAGAAAAAAAGAAAAGGAAAGAAAAAGAAGAAAGGAAAGGAAAGGAAAGGAAAGGAAAGGAAAGGAAAGGAAAGGAAAGGAAAGGAAAGAGGGAGGGAGGGAGGGAAGGAAGGAAGGAAGGAAGGAAGGAAGGAAGGAAACAAACACCTGATTTAAAAATGGGCAGAGGACTTGAATAGACATTTTTCCAAAGAAGATATACAAATAGTCAATAGACATATGAAAAGATGTTCAACATTACTAATCAACAGGGAAGTGCAAAACAAAAGCCACAACGAGGTATCTCCTCACACTCATTAGAAGGACAACTATCAAAAGACGAGATAAAAAAGGATGTGGAGGAAAGGGGACATTTGTACACTCTTGGCAAGAATATAAATTGTATTCACTGTGGAAAAGAGTGTGGAGTTTCCTCAAAAAATTAAAATTGAACTACCATATGATCCAACAATCCCATTACTGGGTGCTTATTTGAAGAAAACAACAACAACAAAACTAATTTGAATGTTCATATCAGCAATTATTATTTATAATAGCTAAGATATGGAAACAACTCAAATGTCCATTGATGGATGAATGGATAAAGGAGTGTTGTATATGTATACAATGGAATACTATTCACTATTAAAAAAGATTGAAATCTTTCCAAGTACAACAGCATAGATGGACCTTGAGGGCCTTATGTGAAGTGAAATAAGCCAGACCGGAAAGGATAAGTATTGTATGATCTCTTACACGTGGAATTTAAAAATGAAACAAAACAAAAACAAATAAAACCAAGCTCATAGATAACTCAGAGGACAGACTGGTGACCAGAAGCAGGTGGCATAGTTGACAAAATGTATGAAGGAGGTCAAAAGGTAAAAAATTCCAGTTATAAAATAAATAAGTCATGGGGGTAGAATATATAACATAGTAATCATAATTAATGGTACTGTATTACATATACAAAAGTTGCTAAAAGAGTTGATATTAGAAGTCCTTATCATAAGAAAAATAATTTTTTAACTACGCAATGGTGACAGATATTAGACTTACTCTAGTGACTATTTGACAATATATACAAATACCAAATCATTGTTATATACCTGAAACTAATATAGTGTTATATGTCATTTATGTCTTTTTTAAAAATTCAAATATGGAATACAGCTGTGACAAGAGAAATGGTAAAAGGGATTTTATATAAACAGTGTACCCTGATAAAGTTGCTTTCCCTAGAGTTTAGATTAACAATTCTAAACATCTATACATGTGTCTCAGAATTAAACAAAGTAAATGGATAGTAGATGGTGGGAGCAAGTTTCTAAATATTGGATAGGAGATAACACACAAGCAGGGGGAGAAGGCTAGAATAATCAATGTGGCAATAGATTAGAGTTGGAGATAGCAGCATAAACTCATGTTTAACATATACTGATCTAGGTGGAAATCTATAGAAATATTTATAGACAAGTGTATATGCACAAGTTAGTATACACAACTATATGTCCTTATTCTGTCAGCTGTGAAGGCCTAAAAGGAACAACACAGTAGCAGAGAGCACATCTAAAGCCCAGATCTTGATTTCTTTTTTTTTTAAGATTTAATTTTTTATTTATTTGACAGAGAGACAGCCAGTGAGAGAGGGAACACAGCAGGGGGAGTGTGAGAGGAAGAGGCAGGCTCCTAGTGGAGGAGCCTGATGTGGGGCTCGATCCCACAACGCCGTGATCACACCCTGAGCCGAAGGCAGACGCTTAACGACTGCGCCACCCAGGCGCCACTCAGATCTTGATTTCTAATACTATTCTCTTTAAAAGGAACCAAAACTCCTTGAAGAAATGTCTGAATATAGGACTTGGGCAGTAAACATACAAGATGATTATGGAATATCTTGTACACAAAATTTTTTTAAATAAACTCAAATTGGGAGGGTATGTCAAATGGCACAGGAGCCAACAGCAAGAGCTCCCCAAGGCCAAACGTGAAACAATTTAAGCAACAAATAATAAAGTTGTGTTAGATTATAACCCAACGTATAAAATAAATATCCATAGGAGGAGGTTAAGATGGCGGAGGAGTAGGGGACCCCTTTTTCAGCCGGTCCCCTGAGTTGAGCTGGATAGGTACCAGACCAGCAGGAACATCCACGGAATCAGCCTAAGACGCAGCAAGATACATCTGGATCTCTACAAATGAACATCTCCAGTGCTGAGTATCGAGGTACGAAGCGGGGAGCCGTGAAACCGCGCACAGATATTGGAAGCTAAACAGAAGGAGGAGGGAGCCGCCGTGTCAGGGCGCCAGGAAGCGGTAGCCACCTGCACGGGCGAGCGGACAGACCGAGGACCCACACGCTTGAGACAGCAGGCTGAGAAGGGAGCTCTGGGAGCGCACGCGGGACGGCTGGCGGTTGGCGGGCCACCTGCACGGGGGGAGCAGGCGGACTCGCGGACGGCACCCGCGAGACAACAGACTTAGAACGCGAGCTCCAGGAGCGCGCGCGCAGGGCGGCTGGCGGGCCACCTGCACCGGGGAGCGGGCGGACCGCGGACCCGCACTCTGGAAACGGCAGACTGAGTCCGTGAGCCGGGAGCGTGCACCACCAAGCATCTCACGGAGCTCCGGAGCTCCGGTGTGCTCACTGGATCGAGGCTGAGACCGGGAGCTCCGGGAGCGTCCGCGGGGCGGCTGGCGGCTGGAGGGCCACCTGCACGGGGGAGCAGGCGGACTCGCGGTCAGCACCCGTGAGACACCAGACTGAGACGGGGAGCTCCGGGAGCCCGCGCGGGGCGGCTGGCGGCGGGCGGGGTTGGAAACACAAAGGACAGAGACGTGCCGGCCCTGGAAGTGAGGGCTGGGACGCCGGGTGTGGGGCGCACAGCCCGGGATGCTGCAGGGTTGAGCAGCACCAACAGAAACAGAGTTAAAGTGGCCAGAACATCAGTGGAGAACGATCCGCGATCCCTCTGTTCTGAGACAGAGGCTGAATTTCAGCCGCTGCTGCTCTCTCAGAAGAGGCATAGCAAACCGCCAGGGAAAGCCGCCAGAGAACAAAAGCCCGGAAATACCGGCTCACAGGGTGCCCATCCCCATCCCCCCTCGCAAGGGACACAGAGACTCTACCCAAACAGGGTTTTCTGAGTACCTGCAGGCAGGCCCCTCCCCCAGAAGGCAGGCTGAAAAATCAAGAAGCCCACAACCCGGAGCGCCTGAGTGGCGCAGTCACCAAGCACCTGTCTTCGGATTAGGGTGTGATCACAACGCTCCGTAAGGAGTCCTTCATCGGGCTTCTCCACCGGGAACCTGCTTCTTCCTCTCCCACTCCTCTGCTTGGGTTCCCTTTCTTGCTGACTGTCTCTCTCTCTCTCAAATAAATAAATAAACTCTTTAAGGAAGAAGCCCACATCCCTAAGATCTCTATAAAACAAGGGCGCACGGCCTGGGTCCCAGTCAACACTTGGGCTCTGGACAACCCTGCAATCTCTCTTCATCAGAATGACGAGAAGGAGAAGTCCCCCCCAGCAAAGAAAAGATAATGAGTCTGTGGCCTCTGCCACAGAATTGGCCTCGGCCACAGAATTAATACATATGGATGTATCCCAATTATCAGAAATGGAATTCAGAGCAACAATGGTCAAGATGATGAGTAAACTTGAAAAAAGCATCAGAGAAAGCGTTGCTGAGAATATAGAATCCCTAAGGGCAGAAATGAGAGCGAATCTGACAGAAATTAAAAATTCTATGAGCCAAATGCAGTCAAAACTAGAGGCTCTGACGGCCAGGGTCACCGAGGCAGAGGAACGCGTTAGCGAATTGGAGGATGGGTTAGTAGAAGAAAAAACGAAAATAGAAGCTGGTCTTAAAAAAATCCACGCCCACGAATGTAGATTACGGGAGATTACTGACTCTATGAAACGATCCAATGTCAGAATCATCGGCATCCCTGAAGGGGTGGAGAAAAACAGAGGTCTAGAAGAGATATTTGAACAAATTGTAGCTGAAAACTTCCCTAATCTAGCAAGGGAAACAAGCATTCGTGTCCAAGAGGCAGAGAGGACCCCATCCAAGCTCAACCAGGACAAACCTACGCCACGGCATGTCATAGTGCAATTCGCAAATATTAGATCCAAGGATACAGTATTGAAAGCGGCCAGGGCAAAGAAATTTCTCACGTACCAAGGCAAAGGTATCAGGATTACGTCAGACCTGTCTACAGAGACCTGGAATGAGAGAAAGGCTTGGGGGGGCATTTTTAAAGCTCTTTCAGAGAAAAACATGCAGCCAAGGATCCTTTATCCAGCAAAGCTGTCATTCAGAATTGATGGAGAAATAAAGACGTTCCAAAATCGCCAATCATTAACCAATTTCGTAACCACGAAACCAGCCCTACAGGAGATATTAAGGGGGGCTCTATAAAGGTAAAAAGGCCCCAAGAGTGATACAGAGCAGCAAGTCACAACCGATACAAAGACTTTAAAGAGAAATGGCATCATTAAAATCATATCTGTCAATAATCTCTATCAATCTAAATGGCTTAAACTCTCCCATAAAACGCCACAGGGTTGCAGATTGGATAAAAAGACATGACCCATCCATTTGCTGTCTACAAGAGACTCATTTTGAACCCAAAGATGCATTCAGACTTAGAGTAAGGGGATGGAGTACCATCTTCCACGCAAATGGACCTCAAAAGAAAGCTGGAGTAGCAATTCTCATATCAGATAGACTGGATTTTAAACTAGAGGCCATAGAGAGAGATACAGAAGGGCACTATATTATTCTTAAAGGAAGTATTCAACAAGTGGATATGACAATTATTAATATATATGCCCCCAACAGGGGAGCAGCAAGATACACAAGCCAACTCTTAACCAAAATAAAGAGACATATAGATAAGAACACAGTAATAGTAGGGGACCTCAACACCCCACTATCAGAAATAGACAGAACACCCTGGCAAAAACTAAGCAAAGAATCAAAGGCTTTGAATGCCATACTCGACGAGTTGGACCTCATAGATATATATAGAACACTACACCCCAGAACCAAAGAATACTCATTCTATTCAAATGCCCATGGAACATTCTCAAGAATAGATCATGCTCTGGGACACAAAACAGGTCTCAGCCAATACCAAAAGATTGAAATTATCCCCTGCATATTCTCAGACCACAACGCTCTGAAATTGGAACTCAACCACAAGGAAAAACCTGGAAGAAACTCAAACACTTGGAGGCTAAGAACCATCCTGCTCAAGAATGACTCGATAAACCAGGAAATCAAAAAACAAATTAAACAATTTATGGAGACCAACGAGAATGAATACACAACGGTCCAAAACCTATGGGATACTGCAAAGGCAGTCCTAAGGGGGAAATACATAGCCATCCAAGCCTCACTCAAAAGAATAGAAAAATCTAAAATGCAGTTTCTATATTCTCACCTCAAGAAACTGGAACAGCAACAGAGGGACAGGCCTAACCCACTGACAAGGAAGGAGTTGACCAAGATTAGAGCAGAAATCAATGAATTAGAGACCAGAACCACAGTAGAGCAGATCAACAGGACTAGAAGCTGGTTCTTTGAGAGAATCCATAAAATTGATAGACCACTGGCAAAACTTGTCCAAAAACAAAGAGAAAGGACTGAGATTATTAAAATTATGACTGAAAAGGGAGAGGTCACGACCAGCACCATTGAAATTGCAAGGATTATTAGAAACTTTTATCAACAGCTATATGCCAAAAAACTAAACAATCTGGAAGAGATGGAGGCCTTCCTGGAAACCTATAAACTACCAAGACTGAAACAGGAAGAAATAGATTTCTTAAATAGGCCAATTAACTATGAAGAAATTGAGTCAGTGATAAACAACCTTCCAAATAATAAAACTCCAGGCCCAGACGGTTTTCCTGGGGAATTCTACCAAACATTCAAAGAAGAAATAATACCTATTCTCCTAAAGCTATTTCAAAAAATAGAAACAGAAGGAAAGCTACCAAACTCATTCTATGAGGCTAATATTACCTTGATCCCCAAACCAGGCAAAGACCCCCTCAAAAAGGAGAATTACAGACCGATTTCTCTAATGAATATGGATGCCAAAATCCTCAACAAGATCCTTGCTAATAGAATCCAACAGTACATTAAAAGGATTATCCATCATGACCAAGTGGGATTCATACCTGGGATGCAAGCATGGTTCAACACTCGCAAATCAATCAATGTGATACATCATATCAACAAGAAAAGACTCAAGAACCATATGATCCTCTCAATTGATGCAGAAAAAGCATTTGACAAAATACAGCATCCTTTCCTGATTAAAACCCTTCAGAGTGTAGGAATAGAGGGTACATTTCTCAATCTCATAAAAGCCATCTATGAAAAGCCTACTGCAAGCATTATTCTCAATGGGGAAAAGCTGGAAGCCTTTCCCTTAAGATCAGGAACACGACAAGGATGCCCACTCTCGCCACTATTATTCAACATAGTACTAGAAGTCCTTGCAACAGCAATCAGAAGACAAAAAGGGATCAAAGGTATCCAAATCGGCAAAGAAGAAGTCAAACTGTCTCTCTTTGCAGATGACATGATACTCTATATGGAAAACCCAAAGGAATCCACTCCCAAACTATTAGAAGTTATAGAACAATTCAGTAAGGTGGCAGGATACAAAATCAATGCCCAGAAATCAGTTGCATTTCTATACACGAATAACGAGACTGAAGAAAGAGAAATTAGGGAATCCATCCCATTTACAATAACACCAAAAACCATGCGTTACCTTGGAATTAACTTAACCAGAGACGTAAAGGACCTATATGCTAGAAACTATAGATCACTTTTGAAAGATATTGAGGAAGACATAAAAAGATGGAAAAATATTCCATGCTCATGGATTGGAAGAATTAACATAGTTAAAATGTCCATACTACCCAGAGCAATCTACACTTTCAATGCTATCCCGATCAAAATACCGAGGACATTTTTCAAAGAACTGGAACAAATAGTCCTTAAATTTGTATGGAACCAGAAAAGGCCCCGAATCTCCAAGGAACTGTTGAAAAGGAAAAACAAAGCTGGGGGCATCACAATGCCGGATTTCGAGCTGTACTACAAAGCTGTGATCACAAAGACAGCATGGTACTGGCACAAAAACAGACACATCGACCAATGGAACAGAATAGAGAACCCAGAAATGGACCCTCGGCTCTTTGGGCAACTAATCTTTGATAAAGCAGGAAAAAACATCCGGTGGAAAAAAGACAGTCTCTTCAATAAATGGTGCTGGGAAAATTGGACAGCTACATGCAAAAGAATGAAACTTGACCACTCTCTCACACCATACACAAAAATAAACTCCAAATGGATGAAAGACCTCAATGTGAGACAGGAATCCATCAAAATTCTAGAGGAGAACATAGGCAACAACTTCTATGACATCGGCCAGAGCAACCTTTTTCACGACACATCTCCAAAGGCAAGAGAAATAAAAGATAAAATGAACTTATGGGACTTTATCAGGATAAAGAGCTTCTGCACAGCCAAGGAAACAGTCAAAAAAACTAAGAGACAGCCCACGGAATGGGAGAATATATTTGCAAAGGACACCACAGATAAAGGACTGGTATCCAAGATCTACAAAGAACTTCTCAAACTCAATACACGAGAAACAAATAAACAAATCATAAAATGGGCAGAAGATATGAACAGACACTTTTCCAATGAAGACATACAAATGGCTAACAGACACATGAAAAAATGTTCAAAATCATTAGCCATCAGGGAAATTCAAATCAAAACCACACTGAGATACCACCTTACGCCAGTTAGAATGGCAAAGATAGACAAGGCAAGAAACAACAATTGTTGGAGAGGATGTGGAGAAAGGGGATCCCTCCTACATTGTTGGTGGGAATGCAAGTTGGTACAGCCACTCTGGAAAACAGTGTGGAGGTCCCTTAAAAAGTTAAAAATTGAACTACCCTATGACCCAGCCATTGCACTACTGGGTGTTTACCCCAAAGATACAGACGTAGTAAAGAGAAGGGCCATATGCACCCCAATGTTCATAGCTGCATTGTCCACAATAGCCAAATCATGGAAGGAGCCGAGATGCCCTTCAACAGATGACTGGATTAAGAAGCTGTGGTCCATATATACAATGGAATATTACTCAGCTATCAGAAAGAACGAATTCTCAACATTTGCTGCAACATGGACGGCACTGGAGGAGATAATGCTAAGTGAAATAAGTCAAGCAGAGAAAGACAATTATCATATGATTTCTCTCATCTATGGAACATAAGAACTAGGATGATCGGTAGGGGAAGAAAGGGATAAAGAAAAGGGGGGTAATCAGAAGGGGGAATGAAACATGAGAGACTATGGACTATGAGAAACAAACTGAAGACTTCAGAGGGGAGGGGGTGGGGGAATCGGATAGACTGGTGATGGGTAGTAAGGAGGACACGTATTGCATGGTGCACTGGGTGTTATACGCAACTAATGAAGCATCAAACTTTACATCGGAATCTGGGGCTGTACTGTATGGTGATTAACATAATATAATAAAAAAATATCCATAAATACATATAAATATAAACAACTGATTGAATAAATAAATAGATGAGAGGAAATAGAAAAACCATTTATGTAGGAATATTCTAAATAATTTATGAAGATACTACCCCTCAAGAAGGTGAAACATAATTGCCTATGCCCAAAGTGTAGATTATGCAGTGACTTCCTTCCAAAGAGTCAAGTATGGAAAGGGGTGGAAGATAACTTTACAATGGAGAAACCTGACAAATACTACCTGAGGCAGGCAATCAAGGTTAACATCAGGAGTGAGAACTCATGTTGATATTATGTACTCTTGATGATATATGATATATGATATACAATATGATAATCCATAACACCAGTCGAAGCACAAGAAAATCACAATCCAACTTGAAAAACATTCTACAACATGCATGAACAGTTATCCTCAAAACGATTAAGGTCATCAAACGTAGATGCAAAAATCCTCAACAAAATATTAGCTAACCACATACAATATGTTAAAAAGACATTCATCATAATCAGGTGAAATTTATTCCTGGAATGCAAGGATGGTATAATATTTGGAAATTAATCAACTTCATACACCACATCAACAAAACAAAGGATAAAATTTATATGATCATCTCAATAGATGCAGAAAAAGCATTTGACAAGATTCGGCATCCATACATGATAAAAACTCTCAGCAAAACGGGGTTAGAGGGAACATACCTCAACATAATAAATACCAAATATGAAAAACATGCAGGTTACATCATCCTCAGTGGTAAAAAACTGAGAGCTTTCCCTTTAAGGTCAGGAACTAAGCAAGAATGTCCACTCTCACACTTTTATTTGACATAGAACTGGAAGTCCTTGACACAGCAATCAGACAAGAGCAATAAATAAGAGGCATCTATATTGGTAAAGAAGAAATTAAACTGTCACTATCTGCAGATGACCTGATAGTGTATGTAGAAAATCCTAAAGACTCCACCAAAAAACTTTAATAATAAATGAATTCAGTAAAGTGGCAAGATACAAAATTATTACCCAGAAATCAGTAGTGTTTTCATACACTAACAAAGAAGTCACAGAAAGAGAAATTGGAAAAAAAAATACTATTTACAATTGCACCAAAAAGAATGAAATACCTAGGAATAAACTTAACCAAGGAGGTGAAAGACCCATACTCTGAAAAACATAAAACACTGATAAAAGAAACTGAGTAGGACACAAACATATGGAAAGATATTGCATGCTCATGGATTGGAAGAATTAATATAGTCTAAATATCTATCTTATCCAATGCAATCGTCAGATTCAATGCAATCCCTATCAAACTACCAAAAACATTTTTCACAAAGCTAGAACAAATAATACTAAAGTTTGTATGGAGTGACAAAAGACCCCAAATAGCCAAAGCAATCCTGAGAAACGAGAACTATACTAAAGGTATCACAATTTCAGATTTCAAGATATACTACAAAGCTGTAATAATTAAAACAGTATGGTACTGGCAAAAATAGACACGTAGATCAATGGATCAGAATAGAGACCCCAGAAATAAACCCACATTTATATGGTCAATTATTCTATGACAAAGGAGACAAGAATATACAATTGGAGAAAGTCTTTTCAATAAATAGTGCTGGGAAAACTGGACAACTACATGTACAAGAATGAAACTGGACTACTTTCTAACACCATACACAAAAATAAAATCCAAACAGATTAAAGACCTAAATGTGAGACCTGAAATCATAAAAATCCTAGAAGGGGACACAGGCAGTAATTTCCCTGAGATCAGCCACAGCAATATTCTTCTAGGTATGTCTCCTAAGGCAAGGAAAACAAAAGCAAAAATAAACTATTGGGACTATATCGAAATAAAAAGCTTTTGCACTGCAAAGGAAACCGTCAAGAAAGCAAAAAGATAACCTACTGAATGGGAGAAGATATTTACAAATGATATATTTAAGAAGAGTTAATATCCAAAATATATAAAGAACTTATGCAACTCATCATCAAAAAAACCAATCTGATTACAAAATAGGCAGAGGACCTGAACAGTCATTTTTCCAAAGAAGACATGCAGATGGCTAACAGGCATATGAAAAGATGTTCAACATCACTAATTATCTCAGGGAAGTGCAAATCAAAACCACAATGAGATATCACCTCATACCTATTAGACTGGCTAAAATCAAGGAGACAAGAAACAGTAAGTGCTGGCCAGGATCTGGAGAAAAAGGGAACCCTTGTGCATTGTAAGAATGTATGGAGGTGCCTGAAAAATAATCAAAAGTAGAAACACCATATGACCCAATAATTCCACCAATGGGTATTTACATAGGGAAAGTGAAAATACTAACTCAAAAAGATATATGCACCCTTATTGTTTATTGCATTATTTACAATAGCCAAGACATGGAAACAACGTAAGTGTCCATCAATAGACAAATGGATAAAGAAAATGTGGTATATTTATACAATGGAATATACACAGCCATTAAAAAGGATGGGCAACATGGATGACCTAGAAGGTATTATGCTAAGAGAAATAAGTCAGACTGAGGAAGACAAATACCATATAATCCCACTCATAAATAGAATCTTAAAAAATGAAAAAAATAAAAAGCAGAATCAGAACTGTAAATACAGAGAACAAACTGATGGCTGCCAGAGAGGAGGTGGGTAAGGGGTTGGGGAAAATGGGAGCAGGGGAGAGGGAAATACAGGCTTCTAGTTATGGAATGAGTAAGTCATGGGGAAAAAAAAATCAGTGCATAAGGAATACAGTCAATGATATTGTAATAGCAATGTATGGGGACAGGTGGTAGCTATACTTGTGATGAACATAGCATAACATATAAACTTGAAATATAACTTGTATACCTGAAGCTAATGTAACATTGTGTGTTGACGATACTCAAATAAATAAAATAAAATGTAAACAAAAAAGACTTTCAAGGTCATCAAAAACAAGTTAAGTCTGAGAAGATGTCACAGCCAAGAGGAGCCTAAGGAAACGTGACAACTAAATGTAATGTGGTATTCTGATGAGATCCTGGAGCAGAAAGAAGACATTAGGCAAAAACTAAGGAAATGAGTAAAATTTGGTCTGTAGTTAAGAATATATTGGGGTGCCTGAGAGGCTCAGTCGGTTAAGAATCTGTCTTTGGCTCACGTCATGATCCCAGGTCCTAGGATCGAGCCCCACATTGGGTTCCCTGTTTAGCGGGGAGTCTGCTTCTCCACACACCCTCCCCCGCCACCACATGCTCTCTCTTTCTCACACTGTCTCAAATAAATAAATAAAATCTTTAAAAAAAAAAAAAGACTAATGTGGTTTATCAGTTGTGCTAATATATCATACTATCATAACTTATTAATAATAAAGGAAACCAGATGTTGGATATGTGGGAAATCTGTACTAACTTCACAACTTTTTTCTAAATCCAAAACTATTCTACAATTTTAAAGTTTACCAAAAACAAATATCACAAGAAACAAAAAGAATTTGAGGAATATAGGAAAGAAAATTATGTATTTTAAGATTTATGAACTTTTTAAAAAGAAAAATAGCATCCCTAGGGCGCCTGGGTGGCTCAGTTGTTAAGCGTCTGCCTTAGGCTCAGGGCATGATCCCAGGACCCTGGGATCCAGCCTCACATCAGGCCCCCTGCTGGGAGCCTGCTTCTTCCTCTCCCACTCCCCCTGCTTGTGTTCCCTCTCTCGCTGGCTGTCTCTCCCTCTCTGTCAAATAAATAAATAAAATCTTAAAAAAAGAAAAGAAAAGAAAAAAAAAATAGCATCCCCTGAATACATACCTCCGAATATCAAGCTAACCTAAAAAAATTTAAGCATGGGAAAGATAAATACCTATTCTCAATATATTAAAATATTATAAGAATAGAGCTACTTTTTAGCAAATTCCAAAGGCAGTACTTCTGAAAAAAATAAATGACTCAAGCAGAGTTTTAGGGCAAACTAATCTGACCTTCCTGAAGTGGATGAAATTGGTATTATTAAAGAATAAGATTGCCTCTCTGAGTGACTCTCCTTCAATTCCTAGGAAGCCTCTTTCTTATTTTTCTTACCAAAACATTCAAAAAGATGGGCCTGAAATGAACTACCAAGGACTGAATGGACTATGGTCAATTTTCACAACAATCAAACAAAATAAGATCATGGAATCTCAGAGGTGGTGAAATCACCAAGGTCAACCCCTCATTTCTGACATGAGGAAGAGGAGAGCCTGGGGGGTGACGTGTCTTGTACCATAAAATACGTGTAGCTAATGACTCAGTTGACTCTAGAGCCTCCAAGGCCATGCTTTCTCCAATGTGCAACAAAGTAACAGTAAACAGCTGCTGCTTATTACTTCATACAGGCATTCCTTTCCCCAAACTCTCACTTTCTCCTTCTCTGCTGACAGACAGTGCTTCTCTATCACAACACATTCTCACTGAGCAGATCGACATTAAAACAGTCATCTATGTAGCACCCCATTAATCCCCTACACAAGATAAGAACAGGCACATAAAAGTAAACTTACGACTCCATCCCTGAAAGACAAGTTGGACTAGTATAAAGGAGCAATGCCTTAAGGTGACAAGTTAATACTCGAAATGGAGTGAATGACCTTATACCATAATAAATTCAGAAACTTCATTAAAGTAATGTTTGCTTATTAAACTGGAGCCAATTAAAAGTAATCAACAAAAGTGATCCATTTCTTCTAGTATATTAATTTAATTTGGATGAGAATAAGTTACACCTCGAATTAATCACTTCAATGGAAGACGGTTAAAATGGTTAGGTTTTCTATCCCATCAATTTTAAAACTAAAATGGAGAAAAAACACAAAAGCAGTTCAATTTAAATAAAAGTGAATCTTTGAACTTGAAAATAATCAGATAATGAGCAGACACAGCTATTTTTCCAACTCAGATTTTAATTAGTTTTCTGTGGTCTGAGGCTGATATGCATCCAATAAACTTGCAAATTTAGCAATTATCTGTAAAAATCCTTTCCTTTAAATAACTTGAGAGTTGTCTCCTGGGACTAAAAATATAAGCAATAGATACAGAAATGTTTAAAAATGAAAATTCTGCCTGACTAAAATATACTTAGAAATGTGAAAAATCTGTGCTGAAATTAGTTTACCCCAAAATTGCATCATTTGACCATGAATTTCAAACTTATTAAACTTTCAAAACCTCAAAGGCAGAAGGAAAATGTCAGCAGTTGATGGCAAGCAAGAGTAAACTTTCTATTATGGTAATGATCTGTAAACCTCGAAAGCTGAATTTCAGAGAAGGAAGACCTCTGCACACACCTAATTCATATTGTGTATTTCACATTTGTTCAACATACCCCCATAGATGGAGCTCTTTTCCAGAAGGAACAGGGGTAGTTAAGATTAGATTTGAATGGTGCTGCCTACTCTCTCAATGCTTGCCACCCCTTTCCCATAAAAAGGTGAAGTCTTCTCTGTTTCTACTCTTCAGGCAGGGTGTCTGCCATTGCTTAAATACTATGAAACCTGCCTCCCCTTATCCTCATCTGTGTTTTCTCCATTCCACTTTACCCTAAAAGTCAAGACTATTTACTTTGGGATCTTTATTTCCTCATAGGACTTCAGCCTTCCAGCTGTTTGCCTTCCAGCTTAAAGCAATAGATCTAAACTATAATACCACCTGTATTCTTCCCCCCAAAATAGGTGACAGTGAGTAAAATATATTTTTGAGATCCAAGATAAGCAAAAGAATAGCTATGAAAAGGAATGCTAATTAAATAGTAATTATATTAAATGGAGCTCCCTTCAATGACTCAACACAGTTGATTTAGTGTTTAAGAGGCAGGCACTGGAGTCAGACTTGACTTTAAATCTTGCTTCTCCCACTGATTAGCTATGTGACTTTAGGCACAATGCTCCTCTCACTACATCCTCACCACTTTTATAGTTTAAAAAAAAGAAGAAAAGAAATTTAAATTTTTAAATATATATTACTAAATATGTAATATACATATAATATACAATATATATATTAAAGTCCCTGGTGTACTACTTATGCTCCTCTCACTATAATCTCACCATTTTTATAGTTCAGAAGGAAAAATATATATATTAAATATAGAAATATATATAAATACAGAAATATATACATATATGTGTATATATACATATAGAAATATATATATACACTATGAGTATACACCATATATATATATGGGTGTATATATATATATGGGGGTGTGTGTGTGTGTGTATATATATATATTATATATATATATAAAAGTCCCTGAGGTGTGTCCCATGAGTACTGCCTAAATACATCTTTTTGAAATATCAAATAATAATTTTAAATAATCTCATTATTTTTTTATCTGTTAGTGGGCATCTGTGCTTTCCTAAACATGTGTCAGCCAGCCAGAGGCCACTTATACCAGTTTCTTGAAATGTGAAGTTTCCGGTTTCCTCCTCTGTAATTCCTGTAGAATTTAGATACAGTAAATGTCCTGCTGTACGTTGGCTGTAGAGATTCAGCAGCATTTTCACCCCTGCGTAGACTTTTCCCCACACAGCACAGACCAGAAGTTTGGAACTCTATTTCTCAGAATCTTTTGCCAACATGATTCCAGATATAGTTTAGGTTTTACCAATTTGGGGGAGTTTCTGAAGACAGAAGACAGCCAAAAGCTTATTACTCTTCCTGTGACAGCAAAGGGCAATTATGTGACCTTTGACAGACATGCAGTTTTGCAATGGCCTCGGGGTATTTCACCGTGGAGTTATTTACCTTCACACTCTAAGTTTCCTGTGTTTTCCTAACATAGCAAAAGCAGCAATTTCCTGATCCTCTAAAAATCTGTAGGAAATATGAAGTGACAGCTTTTCTTGATATTCACTCTTTGAGACCATCCAATAATTCTGTAAGCCCCTACTCCCCTGTATTAAATTCCTTTCCTCTCAAAATCTTTAGATCGCTAGGTTTTCCCAACTCACCTGATGGATAAACATATAAAGTATTCATCACAGTGCCTACCACACAGTAGGCACTCTATAAAGGTAATTTTTAATAGTAGCAATAGTAATAGCCAGAGCAGCGTTGTAAGACCGGCAGTAGAGGCAGTAAACTAAATCCAGACATTTTCAAAACAAAACAAGGGTGAAGAACCATGCAAATGAGAGAAAGTTCTGTATTATACAAATCATAAGAGAAATACAACATTGGTTTTTAGAATTAGATGCGGTAATTCGACTCAGCTGTTATGCTACTTTGTAGGACAATTCAGGAATTAGGGGCTCTGACCCACACAGTCAAAAACCCACATATAACTTCTGACTCCCCAAAAACCTTAACTACTAATAACCTACTGTTGACTGGAAGCCTTACTGATAACATACAGTCAATAACACAAACTCTGTATGTTACATGTATTGTATACTATATGCTTATAAAAAGCAAGCTAGAGGAAAGAAAATGTTAGTAAGAAAATCATAAGAGAAAATACATTTACAATATTGTACTATATTGAAAAAAATATGCACGTAAGTGAACCCATGCAGTTCAAACCTGTGTTGTTCAAGGGCCAGCTGTATATAGGTTTGCAAGTATTTTATTTTATGTCTGTGCGATTTGGAGGAATGAACCCAGCAGATCTGGGTTCAAATCTTACTCAGCCTCTTTTTACTCTGATATTGCACAAGTCAGTTTTCTGTGGTTCAGTTCTCAGATCTGCAAACTGAAGTATTCTAACCAAATGCTCGTTGAGGGCCTATTCAGTTGTTTAATGCTATGCTTTTAGAACTGAGTATGCGAAGGCCTTCAGGGTCTTTGAACACTGCCTAACATCATTTCAGTATTCTCCTGAAAACAAATGTGTGTGATTAATTTTCCTAAGAAAAAAGCATTTGCATATCAAAAGGTAGTTTTTCATTTTAACATAGGCTAGCTCCTGTCCCAATTACCACCAAATTTTTATTAATAAAGTAATGCTGTCTCATTTCAACCAATTTACAGTCAAGAGAAAGGAGACCTGAAAAGTATTCATTCATCCATCTGTTCCAACTATATCTCAGAGAGCAATTATGCACTGGTCTTTTCAATCACCAAAACCAGACAAACCAGTAGCTTCTAGGGGGAAAAAAAAAAAACAGATGCAGAGAGACAAAGAGGAAGACAGAAACGCAGAGAGAGAAAGAGAAAAAAAGAATGTGGAAACATTTTGAAATGTACAAAGCACTAAATAAATGTAAATATAGATGGCTGTAAGGACGTAATTGGAGAATTAACCAATCGATGAATTCCATTCCTTTAGGTGGCTAGAAAATTTAATTCCCTTAGGCAGTCCAACAGATAGTGGTTACAGCAGGAGCTTTGAGTCTCAGCAGATGTGAAGTCAAATGCCAGAGTCAGTAATTACTAGCTGTTTGACTATAAGCAATCTAACCTCCATGAACCTCAATTTCTCAATAGCAAAATGGGAATGACAATAATCTCATAGATTGTTCTGTAGATTAATTGACAAAATACATGTCTATACACCAATCATACTTATCAAGGTATATAGTATAGAGTGAATTCCCACTACCTGTTAGTTATTGGTAGAAATCGCCCCTCCAAACTGCTATTTCACTTTATGAACCATCTTTAGCTAACACATTGGTGCCTTTTACAGCAACTTTATCATTCTAAACCCAGCTCTGTAGGGTTAAGTTGATTTCAACCTATATCACCTTAGACATGTGAAGCTATACTTGAAGAAAAAAACATCAGAAAGTAAATTGAATTAAGTTAAAACTAAGGTTGAACCACACCTTCTTTACCCATTCGTCTGTTGAAAGGCACCTCGACTCCTTCCACAGTTTGACCATTTGCATTGACATGGATACATGGGTGGAACCGCAGGGGATTATGCTAAGTGAAATAAGCAGAGAAAGACAATTATCATGATTTCACTCATATGTGGAACATAAGGAATAGCACAGAGGACATTAGGGAAAGGAAGGAAAAATTGAAGGGGGGGGCAGGGAATCAGAGGGGGAGACGAACCATGAGAGACTATGGACTCTGGGAAACAATTTGAGGGTTTCAGAGGGGAGGGGGTGGGGGGATGGGTTAACACACTGATGGGTATTAAGGAGGGCACAGAGTGTAATGAGCACTGGGTGTTAGATGCAAATAATGAAGGATGGAACACTACATCAAAAACTAACGATGACTAACATATGGTGACTGACATAACATAGTAAAAAAAAAAATCAAAGTTGAATTATAAAGAAGTAGGATTTTTTTTAGTGAATAGGAATACTCTATTCTATCACAACTCCATCTTTTAATCTACGTTTGTCTTTAACAGATGCTGACCCATTAAGTCCTAATTTCATTATAAAAATGGACTGTGACCCAGAAAAGACCAACATGTGTACTGGCAGTCCCACATGAGAGTAATTGGTCAGATTACCTACAATGACAGAGAGGATCTTGCAAAATCTAAAGAAGAAATATATTTAAATCCAAGGGGCCTCAGAAAAATATTTGTAATGTACTAATAAATTCGTGTGTTATCAGGCAATTATTCTCAAAGTGTGGTCCATGGCCCAACATGCGCTGCCATGCTCATTCAAATTCAACAGCACGATTATTAACAAATATTTATTAGGCATAAAATGTGCCAGAGACTATTCTAGATGCTGAGGATACAGTGATAAGTAAGAGAGAAGAAACCCTTGCTCTCCTGGACTTAGAATCTAGTGTCCAGAGACAGACACATAAAAATTAGTAATATATATTCTGTGCCAGATGATGATAAGTGCTTTAGGGAAAAATAAGCAGTGAAGAGGCATAGGAATGCTGCAGTGGGAAAGGAGTGTCAATTTTAAGTACTACACTCAGAGAAAGCCTCACCAAGATAACATTTGAGTAAAGATCTCAAAGAGGTGAGATGTAAGCCATTTGCATACCTAGGGAAAGAGAATGCCAGGCAGAGGGAAGAACAAGGCAAAGATGCGGAGGTGAGGAAGTACAAAGAGGAGAGTGTGGCCAATCTCTTCTGAATAACCTGTTTTCATCAAATACAGTGAGTGAGTCATGGGATGTTTTGGTCTTCTCAAAAAGACCTCCTTTCAAAGTCAATTAAGTCCTCAGATACACTGTTGCAAATTGAGCCCTGACAGTGAAGATCTGGCAGTATCAGAACAGTAGGATGCAATTAAAAGGAAACACATCCAAATGAATATCACAGCACAGCTTCTGAAATCTGGAAAATACACCATGTATGAGTAAAGACTAAGGAATAGGAATCATGCAGTAATGCACTCATTCATTAGTCAGCAAATATTTGGTAAGCATGCAATATGCTTCATATTCTTTGTATTATGAGAAATACAAGTAAGCAGACTGCATTTTCTAGCATCCTTGTCTTGGACAGATAACAGGAATGCATTCACAGAATCATGTGGTAAAACAACTCATGCTCATGAAATCAACATTCCATACCACCCAGCACCATCAGGAACATTCTGAAAACAATTTCCTTTGCAGCCTCACATTACATCCACAGCAATCTCTATTTACAGATAATCACCAGATAACCTACTTAACATTATTCACAAGTACTGGATAGCATAGGTTCTGAAAAGAGATGTAAACAGATTATATTCTTTCTTTCCTAGTAGAAATGAACTTTGCATAAAGCAAAACAAGGAATAAAAAGATATTTTGCAGAAAAAGCTTCCCACTTATCCTTGGGCTGGGCAATCCTTTTGGATTTTGTGGATGGAGGAGACTACAGCCAATTCCCTCTGGTCTTCTATTCCTACAGTAAACAGCTGTTGTATTTGTCTTCCCAAAGTCCATTCTCCCCTTGTCTTAAAGAATCACCCTTTTTTCCACGCTGAGTCTGTAAGTTCTGTTATGACTAACAACTCCAGGAGGGAGAAGTGGCTGAGACTGAGACACAGTCTTCCATGCCCCCGCTTGCAGGACCAGCTTCATGAGTGTGTGAGCTGTGCAGGTGTACAGGTCTTGCACTTGGAAGGGCATCACACTCGGTTTGATGTTCTGCAATCTCAGTTTCAAAATGCTGAGAATTTTCTCTCTGAATCTGTCCTTTGTAAGTGAAGTCTAATGAGACCTGAGAGTACACATGTGCACAGAAAAAAAACACATACTATATGCATCATTCTTCACTGCTCCGTTCACAAATAACATTTGCATATAGCATGCAGAAGGCTCCTAATTATTATCAAAGTCTTTTCCTTAAATATTTCTTCCATAGCTGTCATTTAAAGATTCTCATGTAAAGGGCACCTGTTGAAGGACAGTATTCAATGGGAACAGTGCCATTGCAATGGTGACCCTAGAGTTTTGCAATGTTCTGGCCGTGTCTTAGTTTAGGTTTCTCCGTATACAGTGGTATGGGTAGCTTATTTGGGAAGTGATACCAGTTAGTACTGGAAAGGAGTAGAAGAGTGAGAGAGGAAAAGTTAATACAGGGTGCATAAGTGGGCAAGTTACTGCTGTAGGCAATTGGATATTGATCCCGCTGAAGACCCTCTGAGAATCTTTGTGGAACATACACGGAGACTCCCATCCCTCACTGATTGAAAGTCAACCCAGGAATATTAACTCTTTAGCATTTCTGGCTTTCACTTTGGTTGCCATACTCCTGCAGCCAAAGAAAGTCCTTGGACAAAGAATCCCAGAAGGCTGCAGGCATAAAAGGAAAAGGTGTACAGTTGTCTTAGAGTAGGTTGAGGGGATATGACTGACAGAATCTACTACAGATTCTGATATGTGTCCATGACATGGTGCTCAAGTGTCCATCTTTATCTACTGTGCATCTGCTATGTGCTAGGCATTGTTCTACTTGTAAAAGACACAAAGTTGAAAACAACAGATTAAAATCCCAGCCATTATGAAACTCATAGACCAGTGGAAAATATATTAAATAAAATATACAAATATATGGAGCACATTTTATAAAGTTCAGGAAGTGTTAACTAATGATGATTTGGTCTCATCTAAAAGATTAAAAAGAAAGCTTCATTGAAAAAACAAGGTTTGAGATGAGAAAAAAAGAGTGAGCTAAAATACTTTCAATAAATTATAAATAGGAAATATGGGTGGAGGGCAGAGATTAAAGAAGAAGAAGAGGAGGAGGAGGAGGAAGAGTAGCAAAACGAAAGGCAAAAAAGGCAAGCACGGGCCAGATCATTCAAGACTTTACAGACAATGTTAAAACTTTCAGTCCTTAAAATAAGAGCAATGAAAAGCCATTGAAAGATTTTAAGAAGGGGATGTGTGTGCCAAGAAAACCATGTGTGTTTTACTACATCAATCTTGCAGAAACAGGTTTAGATAAGTGAAGAGTAGGTGTGAGAAGTACCCTTGAGGCCATAAGTAGCAGAGTAGAGTAAAAAGGACACCTTGGACTGGACAGTCATAGGGTTAAAAAGTAGAACAGATATAAAATTGGCAGGACTTGCTGATGAATAAGATAGAAAGAGTATCCATGAAGATATTTCTACTTCCGCTTCTGGCTTTTGCTCACTGGAGGCCCATAAAGGGAGGCACATTGTCTTGTTTATTGCACTACTTCAGTAACTAATACAATGTGTCTGGACCATGGAACATGTTATATATATAAATATAAATATAAATAAATATATATAGTTTCATATGTTATATAGAGAGTTATATATAGCTATATAGTTATATTNTGGATATGTGGGAAATCTGTACTAACTTCACAACTTTTTTCTAAATCCAAAACTATTCTACAATTTTAAAGTTTACCAAAAACAAATATCACAAGAAACAAAAAGAATTTGAGGAATATAGGAAAGAAAATTATGTATTTTAAGATTTATGAACTTTTTAAAAAGAAAAATAGCATCCCTAGGGCGCCTGGGTGGCTCAGTTGTTAAGCGTCTGCCTTAGGCTCAGGGCATGATCCCAGGACCCTGGGATCCAGCCTCACATCAGGCCCCCTGCTGGGAGCCTGCTTCTTCCTCTCCCACTCCCCCTGCTTGTGTTCCCTCTCTCGCTGGCTGTCTCTCCCTCTCTGTCAAATAAATAAATAAAATCTTAAAAAAAGAAAAGAAAAGAAAAAAAAAATAGCATCCCCTGAATACATACCTCCGAATATCAAGCTAACCTAAAAAAATTTAAGCATGGGAAAGATAAATACCTATTCTCAATATATTAAAATATTATAAGAATAGAGCTACTTTTTAGCAAATTCCAAAGGCAGTACTTCTGAAAAAAATAAATGACTCAAGCAGAGTTTTAGGGCAAACTAATCTGACCTTCCTGAAGTGGATGAAATTGGTATTATTAAAGAATAAGATTGCCTCTCTGAGTGACTCTCCTTCAATTCCTAGGAAGCCTCTTTCTTATTTTTCTTACCAAAACATTCAAAAAGATGGGCCTGAAATGAACTACCAAGGACTGAATGGACTATGGTCAATTTTCACAACAATCAAACAAAATAAGATCATGGAATCTCAGAGGTGGTGAAATCACCAAGGTCAACCCCTCATTTCTGACATGAGGAAGAGGAGAGCCTGGGGGGTGACGTGTCTTGTACCATAAAATACGTGTAGCTAATGACTCAGTTGACTCTAGAGCCTCCAAGGCCATGCTTTCTCCAATGTGCAACAAAGTAACAGTAAACAGCTGCTGCTTATTACTTCATACAGGCATTCCTTTCCCCAAACTCTCACTTTCTCCTTCTCTGCTGACAGACAGTGCTTCTCTATCACAACACATTCTCACTGAGCAGATCGACATTAAAACAGTCATCTATGTAGCACCCCATTAATCCCCTACACAAGATAAGAACAGGCACATAAAAGTAAACTTACGACTCCATCCCTGAAAGACAAGTTGGACTAGTATAAAGGAGCAATGCCTTAAGGTGACAAGTTAATACTCGAAATGGAGTGAATGACCTTATACCATAATAAATTCAGAAACTTCATTAAAGTAATGTTTGCTTATTAAACTGGAGCCAATTAAAAGTAATCAACAAAAGTGATCCATTTCTTCTAGTATATTAATTTAATTTGGATGAGAATAAGTTACACCTCGAATTAATCACTTCAATGGAAGACGGTTAAAATGGTTAGGTTTTCTATCCCATCAATTTTAAAACTAAAATGGAGAAAAAACACAAAAGCAGTTCAATTTAAATAAAAGTGAATCTTTGAACTTGAAAATAATCAGATAATGAGCAGACACAGCTATTTTTCCAACTCAGATTTTAATTAGTTTTCTGTGGTCTGAGGCTGATATGCATCCAATAAACTTGCAAATTTAGCAATTATCTGTAAAAATCCTTTCCTTTAAATAACTTGAGAGTTGTCTCCTGGGACTAAAAATATAAGCAATAGATACAGAAATGTTTAAAAATGAAAATTCTGCCTGACTAAAATATACTTAGAAATGTGAAAAATCTGTGCTGAAATTAGTTTACCCCAAAATTGCATCATTTGACCATGAATTTCAAACTTATTAAACTTTCAAAACCTCAAAGGCAGAAGGAAAATGTCAGCAGTTGATGGCAAGCAAGAGTAAACTTTCTATTATGGTAATGATCTGTAAACCTCGAAAGCTGAATTTCAGAGAAGGAAGACCTCTGCACACACCTAATTCATATTGTGTATTTCACATTTGTTCAACATACCCCCATAGATGGAGCTCTTTTCCAGAAGGAACAGGGGTAGTTAAGATTAGATTTGAATGGTGCTGCCTACTCTCTCAATGCTTGCCACCCCTTTCCCATAAAAAGGTGAAGTCTTCTCTGTTTCTACTCTTCAGGCAGGGTGTCTGCCATTGCTTAAATACTATGAAACCTGCCTCCCCTTATCCTCATCTGTGTTTTCTCCATTCCACTTTACCCTAAAAGTCAAGACTATTTACTTTGGGATCTTTATTTCCTCATAGGACTTCAGCCTTCCAGCTGTTTGCCTTCCAGCTTAAAGCAATAGATCTAAACTATAATACCACCTGTATTCTTCCCCCCAAAATAGGTGACAGTGAGTAAAATATATTTTTGAGATCCAAGATAAGCAAAAGAATAGCTATGAAAAGGAATGCTAATTAAATAGTAATTATATTAAATGGAGCTCCCTTCAATGACTCAACACAGTTGATTTAGTGTTTAAGAGGCAGGCACTGGAGTCAGACTTGACTTTAAATCTTGCTTCTCCCACTGATTAGCTATGTGACTTTAGGCACAATGCTCCTCTCACTACATCCTCACCACTTTTATAGTTTAAAAAAAAGAAGAAAAGAAATTTAAATTTTTAAATATATATTACTAAATATGTAATATACATATAATATACAATATATATATTAAAGTCCCTGGTGTACTACTTATGCTCCTCTCACTATAATCTCACCATTTTTATAGTTCAGAAGGAAAAATATATATATTAAATATAGAAATATATATAAATACAGAAATATATACATATATGTGTATATATACATATAGAAATATATATATACACTATGAGTATACACCATATATATATATGGGTGTATATATATATATGGGGGTGTGTGTGTGTGTGTATATATATATATTATATATATATATAAAAGTCCCTGAGGTGTGTCCCATGAGTACTGCCTAAATACATCTTTTTGAAATATCAAATAATAATTTTAAATAATCTCATTATTTTTTTATCTGTTAGTGGGCATCTGTGCTTTCCTAAACATGTGTCAGCCAGCCAGAGGCCACTTATACCAGTTTCTTGAAATGTGAAGTTTCCGGTTTCCTCCTCTGTAATTCCTGTAGAATTTAGATACAGTAAATGTCCTGCTGTACGTTGGCTGTAGAGATTCAGCAGCATTTTCACCCCTGCGTAGACTTTTCCCCACACAGCACAGACCAGAAGTTTGGAACTCTATTTCTCAGAATCTTTTGCCAACATGATTCCAGATATAGTTTAGGTTTTACCAATTTGGGGGAGTTTCTGAAGACAGAAGACAGCCAAAAGCTTATTACTCTTCCTGTGACAGCAAAGGGCAATTATGTGACCTTTGACAGACATGCAGTTTTGCAATGGCCTCGGGGTATTTCACCGTGGAGTTATTTACCTTCACACTCTAAGTTTCCTGTGTTTTCCTAACATAGCAAAAGCAGCAATTTCCTGATCCTCTAAAAATCTGTAGGAAATATGAAGTGACAGCTTTTCTTGATATTCACTCTTTGAGACCATCCAATAATTCTGTAAGCCCCTACTCCCCTGTATTAAATTCCTTTCCTCTCAAAATCTTTAGATCGCTAGGTTTTCCCAACTCACCTGATGGATAAACATATAAAGTATTCATCACAGTGCCTACCACACAGTAGGCACTCTATAAAGGTAATTTTTAATAGTAGCAATAGTAATAGCCAGAGCAGCGTTGTAAGACCGGCAGTAGAGGCAGTAAACTAAATCCAGACATTTTCAAAACAAAACAAGGGTGAAGAACCATGCAAATGAGAGAAAGTTCTGTATTATACAAATCATAAGAGAAATACAACATTGGTTTTTAGAATTAGATGCGGTAATTCGACTCAGCTGTTATGCTACTTTGTAGGACAATTCAGGAATTAGGGGCTCTGACCCACACAGTCAAAAACCCACATATAACTTCTGACTCCCCAAAAACCTTAACTACTAATAACCTACTGTTGACTGGAAGCCTTACTGATAACATACAGTCAATAACACAAACTCTGTATGTTACATGTATTGTATACTATATGCTTATAAAAAGCAAGCTAGAGGAAAGAAAATGTTAGTAAGAAAATCATAAGAGAAAATACATTTACAATATTGTACTATATTGAAAAAAATATGCACGTAAGTGAACCCATGCAGTTCAAACCTGTGTTGTTCAAGGGCCAGCTGTATATAGGTTTGCAAGTATTTTATTTTATGTCTGTGCGATTTGGAGGAATGAACCCAGCAGATCTGGGTTCAAATCTTACTCAGCCTCTTTTTACTCTGATATTGCACAAGTCAGTTTTCTGTGGTTCAGTTCTCAGATCTGCAAACTGAAGTATTCTAACCAAATGCTCGTTGAGGGCCTATTCAGTTGTTTAATGCTATGCTTTTAGAACTGAGTATGCGAAGGCCTTCAGGGTCTTTGAACACTGCCTAACATCATTTCAGTATTCTCCTGAAAACAAATGTGTGTGATTAATTTTCCTAAGAAAAAAGCATTTGCATATCAAAAGGTAGTTTTTCATTTTAACATAGGCTAGCTCCTGTCCCAATTACCACCAAATTTTTATTAATAAAGTAATGCTGTCTCATTTCAACCAATTTACAGTCAAGAGAAAGGAGACCTGAAAAGTATTCATTCATCCATCTGTTCCAACTATATCTCAGAGAGCAATTATGCACTGGTCTTTTCAATCACCAAAACCAGACAAACCAGTAGCTTCTAGGGGGAAAAAAAAAAAACAGATGCAGAGAGACAAAGAGGAAGACAGAAACGCAGAGAGAGAAAGAGAAAAAAAGAATGTGGAAACATTTTGAAATGTACAAAGCACTAAATAAATGTAAATATAGATGGCTGTAAGGACGTAATTGGAGAATTAACCAATCGATGAATTCCATTCCTTTAGGTGGCTAGAAAATTTAATTCCCTTAGGCAGTCCAACAGATAGTGGTTACAGCAGGAGCTTTGAGTCTCAGCAGATGTGAAGTCAAATGCCAGAGTCAGTAATTACTAGCTGTTTGACTATAAGCAATCTAACCTCCATGAACCTCAATTTCTCAATAGCAAAATGGGAATGACAATAATCTCATAGATTGTTCTGTAGATTAATTGACAAAATACATGTCTATACACCAATCATACTTATCAAGGTATATAGTATAGAGTGAATTCCCACTACCTGTTAGTTATTGGTAGAAATCGCCCCTCCAAACTGCTATTTCACTTTATGAACCATCTTTAGCTAACACATTGGTGCCTTTTACAGCAACTTTATCATTCTAAACCCAGCTCTGTAGGGTTAAGTTGATTTCAACCTATATCACCTTAGACATGTGAAGCTATACTTGAAGAAAAAAACATCAGAAAGTAAATTGAATTAAGTTAAAACTAAGGTTGAACCACACCTTCTTTACCCATTCGTCTGTTGAAAGGCACCTCGACTCCTTCCACAGTTTGACCATTTGCATTGACATGGATACATGGGTGGAACCGCAGGGGATTATGCTAAGTGAAATAAGCAGAGAAAGACAATTATCATGATTTCACTCATATGTGGAACATAAGGAATAGCACAGAGGACATTAGGGAAAGGAAGGAAAAATTGAAGGGGGGGGCAGGGAATCAGAGGGGGAGACGAACCATGAGAGACTATGGACTCTGGGAAACAATTTGAGGGTTTCAGAGGGGAGGGGGTGGGGGGATGGGTTAACACACTGATGGGTATTAAGGAGGGCACAGAGTGTAATGAGCACTGGGTGTTAGATGCAAATAATGAAGGATGGAACACTACATCAAAAACTAACGATGACTAACATATGGTGACTGACATAACATAGTAAAAAAAAAAATCAAAGTTGAATTATAAAGAAGTAGGATTTTTTTTAGTGAATAGGAATACTCTATTCTATCACAACTCCATCTTTTAATCTACGTTTGTCTTTAACAGATGCTGACCCATTAAGTCCTAATTTCATTATAAAAATGGACTGTGACCCAGAAAAGACCAACATGTGTACTGGCAGTCCCACATGAGAGTAATTGGTCAGATTACCTACAATGACAGAGAGGATCTTGCAAAATCTAAAGAAGAAATATATTTAAATCCAAGGGGCCTCAGAAAAATATTTGTAATGTACTAATAAATTCGTGTGTTATCAGGCAATTATTCTCAAAGTGTGGTCCATGGCCCAACATGCGCTGCCATGCTCATTCAAATTCAACAGCACGATTATTAACAAATATTTATTAGGCATAAAATGTGCCAGAGACTATTCTAGATGCTGAGGATACAGTGATAAGTAAGAGAGAAGAAACCCTTGCTCTCCTGGACTTAGAATCTAGTGTCCAGAGACAGACACATAAAAATTAGTAATATATATTCTGTGCCAGATGATGATAAGTGCTTTAGGGAAAAATAAGCAGTGAAGAGGCATAGGAATGCTGCAGTGGGAAAGGAGTGTCAATTTTAAGTACTACACTCAGAGAAAGCCTCACCAAGATAACATTTGAGTAAAGATCTCAAAGAGGTGAGATGTAAGCCATTTGCATACCTAGGGAAAGAGAATGCCAGGCAGAGGGAAGAACAAGGCAAAGATGCGGAGGTGAGGAAGTACAAAGAGGAGAGTGTGGCCAATCTCTTCTGAATAACCTGTTTTCATCAAATACAGTGAGTGAGTCATGG
The DNA here is from genome assembly GCF_002007445.2 of Ailuropoda melanoleuca. NCBI lineage: Eukaryota > Metazoa > Chordata > Mammalia > Carnivora > Ursidae > Ailuropoda > Ailuropoda melanoleuca. Next base: position 95,148,347 of record NC_048220.1, on the reverse strand, counting down.
GATGTTTTGGTCTTCTCAAAAAGACCTCCTTTCAAAGTCAATTAAGTCCTCAGATACACTGTTGCAAATTGAGCCCTGACAGTGAAGATCTGGCAGTATCAGAACAGTAGGATGCAATTAAAAGGAAACACATCCAAATGAATATCACAGCACAGCTTCTGAAATCTGGAAAATACACCATGTATGAGTAAAGACTAAGGAATAGGAATCATGCAGTAATGCACTCATTCATTAGTCAGCAAATATTTGGTAAGCATGCAATATGCTTCATATTCTTTGTATTATGAGAAATACAAGTAAGCAGACTGCATTTTCTAGCATCCTTGTCTTGGACAGATAACAGGAATGCATTCACAGAATCATGTGGTAAAACAACTCATGCTCATGAAATCAACATTCCATACCACCCAGCACCATCAGGAACATTCTGAAAACAATTTCCTTTGCAGCCTCACATTACATCCACAGCAATCTCTATTTACAGATAATCACCAGATAACCTACTTAACATTATTCACAAGTACTGGATAGCATAGGTTCTGAAAAGAGATGTAAACAGATTATATTCTTTCTTTCCTAGTAGAAATGAACTTTGCATAAAGCAAAACAAGGAATAAAAAGATATTTTGCAGAAAAAGCTTCCCACTTATCCTTGGGCTGGGCAATCCTTTTGGATTTTGTGGATGGAGGAGACTACAGCCAATTCCCTCTGGTCTTCTATTCCTACAGTAAACAGCTGTTGTATTTGTCTTCCCAAAGTCCATTCTCCCCTTGTCTTAAAGAATCACCCTTTTTTCCACGCTGAGTCTGTAAGTTCTGTTATGACTAACAACTCCAGGAGGGAGAAGTGGCTGAGACTGAGACACAGTCTTCCATGCCCCCGCTTGCAGGACCAGCTTCATGAGTGTGTGAGCTGTGCAGGTGTACAGGTCTTGCACTTGGAAGGGCATCACACTCGGTTTGATGTTCTGCAATCTCAGTTTCAAAATGCTGAGAATTTTCTCTCTGAATCTGTCCTTTGTAAGTGAAGTCTAATGAGACCTGAGAGTACACATGTGCACAGAAAAAAAACACATACTATATGCATCATTCTTCACTGCTCCGTTCACAAATAACATTTGCATATAGCATGCAGAAGGCTCCTAATTATTATCAAAGTCTTTTCCTTAAATATTTCTTCCATAGCTGTCATTTAAAGATTCTCATGTAAAGGGCACCTGTTGAAGGACAGTATTCAATGGGAACAGTGCCATTGCAATGGTGACCCTAGAGTTTTGCAATGTTCTGGCCGTGTCTTAGTTTAGGTTTCTCCGTATACAGTGGTATGGGTAGCTTATTTGGGAAGTGATACCAGTTAGTACTGGAAAGGAGTAGAAGAGTGAGAGAGGAAAAGTTAATACAGGGTGCATAAGTGGGCAAGTTACTGCTGTAGGCAATTGGATATTGATCCCGCTGAAGACCCTCTGAGAATCTTTGTGGAACATACACGGAGACTCCCATCCCTCACTGATTGAAAGTCAACCCAGGAATATTAACTCTTTAGCATTTCTGGCTTTCACTTTGGTTGCCATACTCCTGCAGCCAAAGAAAGTCCTTGGACAAAGAATCCCAGAAGGCTGCAGGCATAAAAGGAAAAGGTGTACAGTTGTCTTAGAGTAGGTTGAGGGGATATGACTGACAGAATCTACTACAGATTCTGATATGTGTCCATGACATGGTGCTCAAGTGTCCATCTTTATCTACTGTGCATCTGCTATGTGCTAAGCATTGTTCTACTTGTAAAAGACACAAAGTTGAAAACAACAGATTAAAATCCCAGCCATTATGAAACTCATAGACCAGTGGAAAATATATTAAATAAAATATACAAATATATGGAGCACATTTTATAAAGTTCAGGAAGTGTTAACTAATGATGATTTGGTCTCATCTAAAAGATTAAAAAGAAAGCTTCATTGAAAAAACAAGGTTTGAGATGAGAAAAAAAGAGTGAGCTAAAATACTTTCAATAAATTATAAATAGGAAATATGGGTGGAGTGCAGAGATTAAAGAAGAAGAAGAGGAGGAGGAGGAGGAAGAGTAGCAAAATGAAAGGCAAAAAAGGCAAGCACGGGCCAGATCATTCAAGACTTTACGGACAATGTTAAAACTTTCAGTCCTTAAAATAAGAGCAATGAAAAGCCATTGAAAGATTTTAAGAAGGGGATGTGTGCCAAGAAAACCATGTGTGTTTTACTACATCAATCTTGCAGAAACAGGTTTAGATAAGTGAAGAGTAGGTGTGAGAAGTACCCTTGAGGCCATAAGTAGCAGAGTAGAGTAAAAAGGACACCTTGGACTGGACAGTCATAGGGTTAAAAAGTAGAACAGATATAAAATTGGCAGGACTTGCTGATGAATAAGATAGAAAGAGTATCCATGAAGATATTTCTACTTCCGCTTCTGGCTTTTGCTCACTGGAGGCCCATAAAGGGAGGCACATTGTCTTGTTTGTTGCACTACTTAAGTAACTAATACAATGTGTCTGGACCATGGAACATGTTATATATATAAATATAAATAAATATATATAGTTTCATATGTTATATAGAGAGTTATATATAGCTATACAGTTATATGTGCATAAATTTTGGATAAATATCAGGGAAGGAGAAATTTAGGTAAGGGAAGATTATTTCACTTTGTATGTGCCTTTGAGACCTCCAAGTGGAGATGCTGGGAAAGCAGTTCAAATAATTAGTCAGTAGCTTACTGTTCTGGTCTGGAGATAGAAATCTGGGAGAGTCACATATATGTGGTAACTGAGACTTTGGCCTAGGAGATGGCCTGGGAAGAGAATTCAGTTTGAGAAGAGTCTCTTGAGGAACTTTGATTGTCCACAAATTAAACCTAACATATAACTGCAAATCAATTTCTCCTTTGAAAGCTTATGTAAATATTCATGTTATTTTGATACAAATAAAATGGAAAGATAGTCGCTTTTGGCGTTGCTTCTTTGCTTTATTGTTTTGTTTTTTACATTGCCTTGATTTCTCAATCTCTTATAGATAATTTTGTTTTTCTCTCAGACATAATTTCCATCCAGACACAAATACACAAGTGGGTCTCACATTTTAAAAGTCTGTGATAAAGCTTAACACAGCTTGAAATATTATAAATAAGAAAACTATTCAACAGTGTTCTCAAATAGCTCTCTTTAGCCTCTAAATTTTCCAAAATGCAGAGTTAATTACTTTGTGGGCCATAATGGCAAATAAAATTAAATGGAAAGAAGGCACAGAGTTGTCAATAAAATCCCAGAAACAAAACAACTGCTTCCTTGTAGGTTGATACAGAAAAAAACAAAACAAAACAAAACAAAAAACCTCTTTCTAAAAGTGGTTGTTTTTTTTTCCTAACAGAAACAGAATATACCCATTAAATGTATAGTTTATATCTTCCATCTAGCAATACGGTACATATACAGAAAGGAATTTGATCTCTGGGATCCTGTAACCATATGCCAAAACAGAAAAACTGTAGTTAAATAACATCTAAAGCATTGGAAATAAAGCCACAGAAATTGGAACTTTAGGAAATTCTACCTATTTTAAAACTTACTTGAGTTTAGATTTTCCTTGTTTAAGTCCTTACACTACAGGGGAGAGAGTAAATCTAAATGAGGGTAGGTAATATCCCCTAAGTCATGAAGAGGTAATAAACTGCAGATCTGGCATTTGGATTAAGGAGTGTCTGAGACCAGAGCTCTCTTCACCAAACAATGCTTTTTCATTTTTACCTTTTTTTTTTTAAAGATTTTATTTATTTATTTGACAGAGATAGAGACAGCCAGCGAGAGAGGGAACACAAGCAGGGGGAGTGGGAGAGGAAGAAGCAGGCTCATAGCAGAGAAGCCTGATGTGGGGCTCGATCCCATAACGCCGGGATCACGCCCTGAGCCAAAGGCAGACGCTTAACCGCTGTGCCACCCAGGTGCCCCTCATTTTTTACCTCTTGCTGAANCTGATGTGGGGCTCGATCCCATAACGCCGGGATCACGCCCTGAGCCGAAGGCAGACGCTTAACCGCTGTGCCACCCAGGTGCCCCTCATTTTTTACCTCTTGCTGAGTTCCTCTATTAAAATGAGTCCCTGCTCTTTCATATAGGTTAACTCAAGGGTCATTGTTCCAAACATGCAAGAGAAATGAAATATGAAGCTCATATTTGAATTTTGTTGAGTCATCACCACCTCTGATCAATGAATTGAAAAAGGAAACTAAAAAAAAGTGGGTTTACAAAGTTGTATCAAAGGGTGAATCGTTTCATTAGGTGATATCAGCCTTTAGTTATTCAGAGCTGATTTGACTTCAACCAAGACTAGGTAGCAAACTACCCAGCTGTGAATACCATGTAACCGGCTCCTCACGCTGCTTCTGGGACTATAGACATGAAATGGAAATGAAATCAGTCTCACATAATTTTAGATTTTGGAAATACTATTGACATAAATAAGGGAAGTGTTCTTAAAAATCTAACAAAAATAGTAAATAAAGATAGACAAATGGTCTTGCCTTTAGGAAACCAAACTAAGCAGGAAATATTTCCTATATGTGATTATATTCTATTTATTACATTTTCGCAAACATAGTCAAATATAGAGGTGTCCGCAGATGAAAAGCTCTGGCTTCTAGCTGTCCTCTGACTTGCAGACTCATACTTACTACATATTGACTTTTCACAGAAATCTTTCAAACTTTATAATGGATTGCTATCTTCTCTCTCCAAATTTGTCCATCCCTTAGCCTTCCCTAGGACAAATTGTGTTCAAGCCACCCAGTTGCTTAAGTCATAAATATGAGAGTCATCCTACTCCTTCACATTCCACATGAAATTTATCAGCAAATCCTACTGTTACCACATCCAAAATATGAAGGGGATCCATACGCTAGACTCCCATTCTGCCACCACAGCATTGTCAAAACCACAATCAATCCTCTTCTGCGTAACTGTATTAGTCCCCTGCCTAATCTCTCTGCTTCTAAACTCACTCCCTAACCAAATTAGTAGTTGTCGTAGTGATATTAGAAAAACATAAACTTGATCATGTCATTTCTCTGCTTAAAAACTCTTTACTAGCATCCAGATGAACTTCGGAGAAACAAACAAACCCCTTTTCACGGTCAAAGGTGAAATCCGACAGGACTGAGCTCTGCCTACCTCTCCCCCCTTCCCCTTACCACCACTCACCACTGTAGTCACTCCACCCAGCCACAGGGCCAAGTCAGAAGCTGATCAGATGCACTGAGGTCGTTCCCACTTCGGGATTTCAGCAAGTGCTGTCCCTTTTGCCTGAATTTTCTTCTTTCTGTTTAGCTTTGATTGTGCCTTTGAATATTTCTGGACTTAGCATAAATGTCACCTTCTTGAAGGGTCTTTCCAGAGTCACCCAATTTGAAGAGAAACATCCCCTCCTCTAAATCTTACTCTCCACCCACCAGCCTGGTCGTTGCTTTCTTCCTAGCACAGCAACAGGTAATTAAATGTTGATTGGCTTGTTTACTTGCTTATTCCTTATTTTCCCTACAAGACTGTGATTTCTGTGAGGGCTGGGCTTCGTTTTATTCACTAACTTATACCCAGCCTCTGGAACATTGTAAGTACTAAGTATGTATTGCTGAATGAATGTATCATGCAGTGAAATAATAAATGTTGCTCCTTGGAGAATCATAGCATGCATCTTCAAACATCGACCTGGCTGATTGTTGGAGGAGAACATGGAAAGGACATGACCTCTGGTTGACCCTTGAGCTAAACTGGGGCAATCAGAGCTTCCTCATCCCCTTGGAATGTACTTTCTGCCCTCCAATCCCACAGCCAAAGTCATTTTCAAGGACACGACGCTGAGAGAGCAATGTGTTTTTGAGATCAGCTGGATGGTACACACAACTGAATCCCATTAAGGACTCTGTATAAACCTTTAAATTCTGGCAGGCAGGTGCAGAGATCTCCTTACCTTGCAGCTTGACAAGACAAGCCTCATATGTAAGTTTCCTTGCTTGTTAAAGCTGCCACCTACCAATCTGGAGGGGTCTGCCTCTTTCTTTGATCTCTCTTTGCCCTGTGCATACAGGGGTTAGGTTGCAAACCAACACTGATAACCTACTGAATTCAACCCAGCATGACTTAAAAAGCAAAAACCAAAACCACAATCCGGCAGTTTTTGCAGCAAAAGGATGACTTTTCTCTCTCCTTTGAAATATGCTAACCATAGAATGTTCCACTGATGTCTTAAATTTCACAAATCTTCTTAGATCTTGGCTTTTATTTTTAACCTTGTTCCCGGTTTAAAAATGAGTGTTTGTTTCGGTCAGCATCAATGGGTATGCCATGTTGATTTCAGAGGAGTGAAATGAAAATTTAAGACTTTTATTTCCAGAAAGTCAATTATTTTGAATGTGATGAGAAACTGAAGGCTCAAACACTTCTAATCTCTCAAACAGCATTTCTCAAAAAATTTTTCTGAGAAAAACAGTTACTGGAAGAAGTAGTGTTATATAAAAAGACATACATACACACCTATATACATACATAAATACGTACATATAAGTATATGTATGTACAAGATGTTTATGTAGTCAAATATATATAGGAAATACTGAGTTAAACAAGGTTAAATAGGCCTCATAGTTGTTGATCTTCTCAGAGTCCTTTCTAATATGTGGATATGATTACGAATTTCTAAATTGGGATAAAGGACTTAGCATTTCCAATTTAATTTGACCTTGAAGTCCTTATCATCTGTTATCATTTCGTAGAAGCATTGTTCTATAGAATATAGAAAATGATTTTCTAGAGGGACTGATTGAATTCTAATTCAAGAATTTTTAAATTGTAGAAGCAGAAATATCTCAAGAGATCATGTCACTCAGGCTCTTGACCAGATGTCACAAACTCAAATGCATGCAACATCTGCTAGATAACAGAAATGGTTCTGTTGGGCTAGATGGGGGACTATGGCACACAGGAAAGCATATATCCAACATAGAGGAGAAAGTAATGATTTAGCTTCAGCTACAATGCAGAACCAATGTTTCAGATGACTTTATTTTCCAAAAGAAGCCAGAAACTTTGAGTTTGTATTAAAGCTCCCCATTTTTAGATATTTGTAGCTATTTCAAAACAATGTTTTTCAAACACCACACAGACCATATAAAAACAACTGTAAGCCAGATTCATTACATCATTCACCGGTTTGCAATTTGGTTTAAACTGCCTAGTGTAGATAGTTTTCTATTATGTCTTTCAAAATTATGTACCTAGTGTCTCATCCTAATACTGTTGCATTTGTAACTATCTTTGATTTAGTTTTCCTTATGGTCTTCTGTGAATCCTCCAGTTTGGCCAATATATTAACTAGAATGCATAAATAACACAAGAATAGTCAAAATTTTCTTTGCATATAACAAGGAAGGGCCAGATCATGGACTAGGGTAGATGATGTCCTCCAAGATAAGCTTTATTCCTTTGAAGAGATCCATTTACTGTCATACATTCCATAATGTCCTATTCTGCTCAAATAGAAATTCCAAAATAACTCAATAAAGACCATTTCAACATCAGAAATATCAGAATTTTTCAAAGGGAAACTTACGTAGGTCCTGGCAATAATCATTTTACTATCGTTAGGACCTAGGCCTTTATTGTTTATAAAATAGGAAATGAAAAATTATCAGCCTAGATAAGAGCATAAGCATTGGAGTCAAAAATCCCTATGTTCCATTCCCCATCCTTCTCTTACTGGCTGGCTGACCTTCAGTAAGACATCCTACCAGAGTCTTAGTTTCTAAGTGTCTAGGTTAAAATGGAGAAAATAATAGCTGCTTAACAGCTGCTTAACAGTTGCTCATGATTCCATTTATATAACATGCTCAAAGTAATAAAGTTATAGCAGTTGAAAAGAGATCTGTGGTTATCAGGTTGTAAGGCTGGAATGTGTGCCTATTAAGGGATAACTTGAAAAGATTTCTTTGTGATGACGAAACAGTTCTATATCTTGAATGTGATGATAGTTACATGAATAGATGCATATGGAAAAATTTCATAGATTATATACACCAAAAAATAAATGCATGTAAAACTGACATACTCTGAATGTGGCCTGAATTCAAGTTAAAATCTTGCTAATGTCAGTTTCCTGGTTTTGACAATGCACTATGATTATATAAGATATTATACTGGGGAAAGTTGACTGATGGGTACACAGGAACTCAATACTATTTACAAGTTCTAATGAGTCTTAAACTATTTCAAAATAAAAAGTCTAAAGAAAAAAACAGTAGAAAAAAAAGCTTGCTGAGAAGATTATATATGATAATGGTACAAAGAACTTAGCATAATATCTGGCACATTATAAATGCTGTCTAAATAGTAGGTATCATTGTTTTATTATTATTAAGTCTAGGAATTAAAGCTTAAAATTATGAAAATGGAATGTGTATACTGAGAAATGAGATGAAGTTTATCAGTTATCAAAGGAGGCAACTCAAATTGAATTTTAAACATGAAGAGCAAGAGAAGGGCAAAAGATAAAGAGATAATATCATTAAGAACTCATCAGCCTCAAACTCATTTCTCATTGCCCACCTACCATCATTTCAGTCACTTGACATTATACCCAGGAATCATTAACATATTACTGAAATATTTGTTTTGCTTTAAAGGCTTGTATAATTTACTGTAAATGCCATTCTAAACTTTTCCATCTCTATCCACTTTGATACTAATGATGCTTTGAATACTTATAGTTTACTAATAGCTATAATACATTATAAATAGCTTATTACCTAATTACCTATTTTAATTCATAGCAGGGCTTAAGCAGTAGGCAAAAATAAATTGTGATAAATCTTCATAGACAAGTTAATCTAAATTTCTGATGAAATTCAGAAACATTCCCTCCTCTTAAATAGACTTATCAGAAAATATATGTATATGAATCTTTATTTTCTTCTTTCTAGATGTACAATTGTTTTTAAAATACTAAGCTTGATGTTTTAATTTTAATGAATAATTATGAAAAATGTGTTTTAATCACTAATTAATTGACACATGTCTAAAATAATCTACAACCATACAAATATTCTGATTAAGGTATAAGAGAGAAGCATGTCAGGGGATGCTTGGGGGGCTCAGTTGGTTAAGCGTCTTTGGCTCAGGTCATGATCCCAGGGTCCAGGATCGAGCTCCACATCATGCTTTCCTCTCAATGCCTGCTTCTCTCTCTGCCGCTCCCCCTGCTTGTGCTCTCTCTTTCTCTCTCTCTCTGACATATAAATAAGTAAAATCTTTTAAAAAAAAGAGAGAGACAGACAGACAGAAGCATGTGATTTGCAGTGAGAAGACATGGGCTCTGTCACAGATACATTTATTTGACAGATTTTATTGTGCTTGATAGTATGTGCCGGTCATTTTTCTAGGTATTAGGCATATAGCAGAAAGCAAGACAAGTTTTTATTTACCCTTACAGGGCTTATATTCTAATAAGGAAGACAGGCAAACAAATGAACACAGAATAGAGCATTCTTTGTTCTAAAAGAAAAATTATGTGAATCCATAATAAAAAAGTGAGGGTAACAGAGAGAGATGGGACGAATTACAAAGTGGTCTGAACAGAAATAAATGAAAATGAAGAAGTAAGCCACTTGAAGATCTAACAGAAGGGTATTCCTGGAAGAGAGAGCAGCAAACACAAATGTCCTAAAGCAGGACAAGCGTGCCAGGTCTAAGGAGCAGGAGGAAGCCACAGTGACTAGACTGAATCAGCCCTGTAGAAGATGAGGTAGGCAGGAGAGCAGGAGATGGGTGCATGGTAAGGGCATGGGTGTTACTGAGAAGCTAGAAGCTTCTAACAGGCTTGGGTAAGTGTGTGTGTCATCAGTGGACTTAGGTTTTTAAGAGTTCAATGAACCTGCTGGATGGGGAGCTAACAATGGTTGGGGCAAGCTGAACAGGGAGGCTTACCTTCATACTGTTTTCCGAGTGAGAAGCGAGGGAGCCCCTTCCCAGACCTGTGAACAAGTGACTTAGCCTCTCTAGCCCCAGTTTCCATGTACAGACCTGTAAGTGAGCTCTTATGACTTGTAATTTAAATTCTACATTGAAAGTTAAACAAGCTTGGAGGGCTGACGTCTGCATCCGAAGTCGGCATTGGGTTCCGGTTCCACTCTGGGCAGAACTGAAGGGATATCTTTCATACAATGTAGTTCATAAATATTATATACATTTTAGAAAAGGCCCAAAAGTATAAAGAACATGAAAAATCTACAGCAACTGTAACATGTAAAAATGATCCCTCATATGTGTGTTCAACCTGCAAATGTCTTCTTGGAAACCTGCTTTCTTCCACAGAAATATTTAATATCCTTCAAATCATTAAATACCCTTCATAAACAAAAATTTTCGATTTATTCATCCAACTCCCTGCCATTGCACATTTTACCATAATTATAAATTATGCTGTGATAAACATGCTTAGTTACTTACGTGCATAGTTACTTGTTTCACCAGTGGAAAAACAAAAAAATTCTCTTAAAAGGTAAAATTTCTGAACTGGTCAAAATGCATTTGGGATACCTGGGTGGCTCAGTCTGCTAAGCATCTGCCTTCAGCTCAGGTAATAATCCCAGGGTCCTTGGATCGAGTCCACAGTGGGCTCCCTGCTCAGCGGGGAGTCTGTGTCTCCCTCTCCTTCTGCCCCTCCCCCTGCTTGTGCTCTCTCTCTCTCTCTCAAATAAATAAACAAAATCTTTTTTTAAAAAATTTTTAATGCATTTAGAATACATTGCCATAGCTCTCTCCAGAAACATTCCAATTACCCTTTCAGTAAGTTCCCAGCAAAATATTTTTGAGCCTTCTAGGGCTTTTTTGAAACCTCTCCAGCCCTCTTTATCACTAATTTTATAAGGTTTCTTATGTCCACGCAGTTTCTATCTGTCTGTTATTCTAGGGAAGTGTCCTTGCTCCAGACTTCTTCTTCATCCAGATCTAAACCCACGGAAGTCTACACACTCAAAGGTATGTTGCAGCATATACTATTGATTCTCTACATAACTGCCTTCCACGTCCTTCTCCCTGGCTAACAGTGACACACTTCTGTTTAAGTATCAGATTGCCAACAATGTACTTGAAGAAAATTGGCTTCTTTTCTAAGCCTGAGGGAGGGGGATGAATATTTATTTTTCTAATCCATTGCTAGGGGATTAAGTCATTATTTTTTTCTAATTCCACTGTCTTTGCCACTAATTAGGGGCATGTGAACCATGTCCAGTGAATAAAACATTACAGGAAATATGCTAGAGGCCTCTGGAATAGCAATCTATCCTCCACAGATGAAAGGAAAGAAGTAACTTTCTTGGCTGCCCTAGCCACTGCCCTGCTTCCTGCTTTTGAACAGAAATGTGATACACGGACATTTGGCAGCCATTTTGTAGTTGTTAGTAAGTTTTGGGTGATAAGCAAACAGGTCACGAATGGTAGAGCAAAAGACAGAAAGTGCCTGGTTTCTTGACATTACTCAGACACTGAACAAATCTTGAAGACCATCTGGGTTTATTAATTGACACTTATTGAAGCTAGGCTCCTACCTTCTCACAGAAACCAGGAGACAAGGGCCCTATCTTTTTTGATGGTTGCACTTCAAAGGGATGGCTCCCAGGTCCTTAAGAAAGACATTTTCGGGTTGTAAAACTGGGAGGAGTCTGGGAGAAGATTTCTACCTCAAAGGAGCAGAGAAAGAATTTATAGCTGCAAGTTTTATAAAATAAATTCTCTAAGAAAAGGGATCTAAAGGCCCATAGTCAGGAAGAACACTGATACTTCGTCAAGCCCAGAGGAACACTGAAGGTATCTTGATGAATGAGCTCTCTTAATCACTATTCCTTTTGAAAACCTGTGCTGAGGAATTAAGTGAGCCTCTCATGACCTTTCAGCAAATCCCCTTTTCCCCAACTTGGCCAGTGTCAGTTTCTGATTGCAACCAAAGTCCCTCTGATGAATCAAGGATTGCATTCCTTACATTTCTTTGTTTTAAGTATTAGGAAATAAAATACCATTTTGCACTGAGAGTAAAGTAGACCAGATATGGTAAAAAGAAGAACAGCAATCTGGATTCTAGTTTTAGGTTGGTCCCCATATGNCACTGATACTTCGTCAAGCCCAGAGGAACACTGAAGGTATCTTGATGAATGAGCTCTCTTAATCACTATTCCTTTTGAAAACCTGTGCTGAGGAATTAAGTGAGCCTCTCATGACCTTTCAGCAAATCCCCTTTTCCCCAACTTGGCCAGTGTCAGTTTCTGATTGCAACCAAAGTCCCTCTGATGAATCAAGGATTGCATTCCTTACATTTCTTTGTTTTAAGTATTAGGAAATAAAATACCATTTTGCACTGAGAGTAAAGTAGACCAGATATGGTAAAAAGAAGAACAGCAATCTGGATTCTAGTTTTAGGTTGGTCCCCATATGTTTGAGGTCTGAGGCTCACTTCCCTCAATCTGACGAATGAAAAGGTTTGAGCAGATGATCTCTGAAGTCCCTTCCAAATCTGATATTCCAAAACTCTGTAAAATATGACAAGTTAAAATGCATTTTTATAAAGATTTTGCTTATTTATTTGAGAGAGAGAGAGAGAGCACAAGCAGGGTGGAGGGGCAGAGGGACAAGCAGACTCCCCACTGAGCAGGGACCCTGAGATCATGACCTGAGCCAAAGGCATGGAAAATAAAAAGATCACTTCTTTAACCCAAATTTTCATTAGCTAGAAAGAATAAAGATCCAGAGTTAAGCAGAAGTAAAATCACAGGCAGAATTTCAAATAGCAAGTTTTGATTAGAGGAGTTCAAAGCAGTCATTAATTTACTTGCTCTTCAAAAAAGTTTTTAGCACACACCTGCACAAATTATCAATATAAAATGGTTGGCAGGTACAAAGTAAAACAGAAGAACTATCCTGAATAGACAAAGAATTACGTTAGACACTGGGAATACTTCAGAACAGTAACATCGGAAAGGAGCAACATGACAAACTGAGTGCTATAGACTAAGTTCATTCTGCAGCAGTCTGAGAACAGCAATCCAGAGCAATGAAATACAACCAGCAAGTCTCACCACATGGGGCAGCTAGAGCTGGAGTCTCCACAAAAGAACGATAAATGGAATGTGTCATAGGGGATTAGGTGTTTAAGGGAGTAGAAAGTTCTATAAGAGCTGCTACTTGTGATGGATATCAAGAATGTTTTTATTTTTTTATTTTAAAGTTTTTTTATTATATTATGTTAGTCACCATACAGTACATCCCTGGTTTCTGATGTAAAACTTCGATGATTCATTAGTTGCGTATAACACCCAGTGCACCATGCAACACGTGCCCTCCTTGCTACCAATCACCAGTCTATCCCATTCCCCCCCCTTCCTCTGAAGCCCTCGGTTTTTTTCTCAGAGTCCATAGTATCTCATGCTTCATTGCCCCTTCTGATTACCCCCCTTTCTTTATCCCTTTCTTCCCCTACCGATCATCCTAG
>NC_048220.1:95131480-95134690 GCF_002007445.2 Ailuropoda melanoleuca | reverse complement strand
TATTCCTATCTAAAAATCTAATATATTTGCTTATTGTCTTTTTATCCCTACAAGAATATACATTCTATGGGGACAGGAACCTATATATCATGTTTATTGTTAGATTCTTATTTTCTATAAGAATGTCTAGAATATTTATTAAGGAATGAGTGAACTAAGAGTACAANTCATGGTCCATGGGCAGTAATGGATATTCGAGTACATTGTCTATTGTCAGCACCTACTACCTCTAAGTTCTACCCACTCCAATAAGTAAAAGTGAGGTAGCACATAGCTCCACCTTCATCCTCCTGTTATCTGCAGGGCACTTGAAGAGCATTTGGAAACTCTTGTTTCTAGGCTCCCAGATGCAAGAGAGGTCATCCTTGTACCCTGGGAAATAGGGCAACAGACCTAACTGAGTGTAACATAAGGCTCTATCGAAGGGACGAACGAGGATTTCCACGGGGTGTTACAGCAGTACCTAAAAAAGCATTAGACTTTTCATTTAAATGCAGCTGCTATTCTTTGAGATAGTGGCAGGGGCAGAGCCAACTGCACATATTTTAAAAGTACTACCAACCAATCCAATACTTTAAACATGTAAATTATTCCTAAGGGGTGGGCAGTTCAAGCTGTGCAGTGAACACCAGCTCATTTTTACATTTCTTCAAACAAAAAGAACAAAAGAAACAAAACTTGTTACCCTTGATCATTCAAACCCTGACGATACACCATATAAATTGTTACTTCAAAAGAACATGATCAAGTTTTGACTTCCCCAAACTCAACCTAAGGAAGCACTATAAAGGGTATTTATTGGTTGTTTTTGCCAGGGGCATTTTATCCTTTTAAAGGGAAGTACAAGATATTAGAACTTGTTATTTACTTTTATTGTATGTGTAAGAGATTTGTGCTGAGACTAGATGTTGGAAAAAATGGCTTTCAGAAAGAAAGAGTGCCTGAGATGGCTTTTCCGCAGATTCTTGGGAAATTATCTCAGGATTCCCACTCTTATTTCTCAATCCATCTTAAAAAGTTAGGAAAGATGGGGCGCCTGGGTGGCTCAGTCATTAAGCGTCTGCCTTTGGCTCAGGGCATGATCCTGGCATTCTGGGATCGAGCCCCATGTCAGGCTCCTCCACTGGGAGCCTGCTTCTTCCTCTCCCACTCCACCTGCTTGTGTTCCCTCTCTCATTGGCTGTCTCTCTCTCTGTTGAATGAAAAAATAAAATCTTTAAAAAAAAACTTAGGAAAGAACCCTGAGGTAAATTATGGAAATAACAATTTTGAGGAATTTCCCAGAAATTTCCACAATCCAAAATATCTTTCTCAAAATTTTAATGGAGCAGAAAGTCCTCCCAGAATCCTTTGAGTTAGCCTCCAAATGCCAGTCTTCTGTGACTTTGGCTAGATGGTTAAAAGTCTGAAAGAGATTAAAAAAATAAATAAATTTTTAAAAAGTCAATATGAACAACTGATTGCTATTCACTGGTGATTAAGTTGTGCTAACAATACTATCATGTCCTCTGTGGTGTGATGTAGGATATAACTAGATTCATCCACAATAGCTAGGACCAGTGATACACAAAACATGTAAATACGTATTCCTATATCTCTCAGTTGAAAATATAATCTGACACAACCCCTATAAGAACAGTATTAGATTATTTGTCATAATGTTATCTCTATTTTAAAGAAGGGAATGGACTACCATGAAGTATACCAATCATGCTAAGAATCAAGTGTAATCGCCTCACCATAGACTGCATAAACTGGACTTACTTATCTCTTGGGCTCCCATCCTACAACCATGCCTCAAAACCAGTCTCTTCTGACTTTGCACTCACTTTCCTCTATATGAAAGGCTCTTCCTTCTCCCAGTCTTCACAGAATTACTCCTTCGTAATAGAGTTACTTCTTCTTACAGTCATTTTCTTATTTCAGCTCAAATGTTAACCTTTCCAGAGAAATGGTCTTAACTGAACAGTCTAATCTCATACCCTAGTTAACTCTTATGTTTTTCACATTTCTTATTCCTATCTAAAAATCTAATATATTTGCTTATTGTCTTTTTATCCCTACAAGAATATACATTCTATGGGGACAGGAACCTATATATCATGTTTATTGTTAGATTCTTATTTTCTATAAGAATGTCTAGAATATTTATTAAGGAATGAGTGAACTAAGAGTACAATGGTTTCCCAAGCAAGAAAAATTAAAGATTTGTTTCTTCAGTACTGGCATGTGCCTAATAAAATACTTGACATATCATGAACACTTTCATAGAATAGGATACAAAACACAATTTAACCAAATGCTGATCACTACACAGGTGACCCTTGAACAACACTGAGGTTAGGGCTGCCAGCACCCCCCCCCAAATATTGAAAATCTGTGTATAAGTTTTGACTCCGCCAAAGCTTAACTAAGAGCTTATTGTTGACTGGAAGCTTTAATAACAACATAATCAATTAGCACATATTTTGTATATTACATGTACCATATACTGTAATCTGATAATAAAGTAAGTTAAAAAAATACTAAGAAAATCATGAGGAGGAGAAAATGCATTTGTAGTACTGTATGTATATAAAAAAAAAATTCACATGTAAGTGGACCTGCATAGTTCAAGCCCTTGTTGTTCAAGGGTCAACTGTGNCAGGGGCATTTTATCCTTTTAAAGGGAAGTACAAGATATTAGAACTTGTTATTTACTTTTATTGTATGTGTAAGAGATTTGTGCTGAGACTAGATGTTGGAAAAAATGGCTTTCAGAAAGAAAGAGTGCCTGAGATGGCTTTTCCGCAGATTCTTGGGAAATTATCTCAGGATTCCCACTCTTATTTCTCAATCCATCTTAAAAAGTTAGGAAAGATGGGGCGCCTGGATGGCTCAGTCATTAAGCGTCTGCCTTTGGCTCAGGGCATGATCCTGGCATTCTGGGATCGAGCCCCACGTCAGGCTCCTCCGCTGGGAGCCTGCTTCTTCCTCTCCCACTCCGCCTGCTTGTGTTCCCTCTCTCGTTGGCTGTCTCTCTCTCTGTTGAATGAATAAATAAAATCTTTTTAAAAAAAATTTAGGAAAGAACCCTGAGGTAAATTATGGAAATAACAATTTTGAGGAATTTCCCAGAAATTTCCACAATCCAAAATATCTTTCTCAAAATTTTAATGGAGCAGAAAGTCCTCCCAGAATCCTTTGAGTTAGCCTCCAAATGCCAGTCTT
>NC_048220.1:95121605-95130859 GCF_002007445.2 Ailuropoda melanoleuca | reverse complement strand
TGGTTTCCCAAGCAAGAAAAATTAAAGATTTGTTTCTTCAGTACTGGCATGTGCCTAATAAAATACTTGACATATCATGAACACTTTCATAGAATAGGATAAAAAACACAATTTAACCAAATGCTGATCACTACACAGGTGACCCTTGAACAACACTGAGGTTAGGGCTGCCAGCACCCCCCCCCCAAATATTGAAAATCTGTGTATAAGTTTTGACTCCGCCAAAGCTTAACTAAGAGCTTATTGTTGACTGGAAGCTTTAATAACAACATAATCAATTAGCACATATTTTGTATATTACATGTACCATATACTGTAATCTGATAATAAAGTAAGTTAAAAAAATACTAAGAAAATCATGAGGAGGAGAAAATGCATTTGTAGTACTGTATGTATATAAAAAAAAAATTCACATGTAAGTGGACCTGCATAGTTCAAGCCCTTGTTGTTCAAGGGTCAACTGTGATTAGAAAATGGTTAAAATAACTCTGGTGTCTTTCATGTGTTGTTGCTTGCTATCCACATAGGTGGATAAAATCAAGCCACATGTAGTACATTTTTTACGTACTTCAGTGGGAGCTGTACACCTTTGTTGGGAACTGGCTCCCAGCACTTCACTTAATGCTACACTGAGGTATGTGTTAGCATTTCTGTACTCCTCCGTCTCTAATCAAATTAAACCAAGTCTATACCTCCTCAGCCTCATGCTGCCCTGACCCAAAGTTCACATTTCTTGTTGGAATCCATCAGAGAAGATGTTCTGTGTTGCAGCGGGGTTGTCAACTTCTCTTTAACATTAAGCTATTAATCTTATCCCAGGATGTGACCCTTGGTCATTCCTACAAGAGCTGTGATTCTCTTTTCATATTAGCTCCAATAATAAGTTTAGGAGTCCCATCAAGCCTAGGAATGAGCTGTGCAAATAGATATTATCCTAGAGTTAATGGTTATCTTTTCAAACAATAATCTTGTCCTCTAGCCTGCTAAGGAGATCCCCTGAAAAATAATTAAAACATTGATAAATGATTGAAACCCAGTCTGTCTCCTCCCCAACCTCTGCCTGCTCTCACTACTCCTGAATTAAAGCAATTTCCTCCAAGCAAAAAGTAAGTTGAATTTTANAGTCAATATGAACAACTGATTGCTATTCACTGGTGATTAAGTTGTGCTAACAATACTATCATGTCCTCTGTGGTGTGATGTAGGATATAACTAGATTCATCCACAATAGCTAGGACCAGTGATACACAAAACATGTAAATATGTATTCCTACATCTCTCAGTTGAAAATATAATCTGACACAACCCCTGTAAGAACAGTATTAGATTATTTGTCATAATGATATCTCTATTTTAAAGAAGGGAAGGGACTACCATGAAGTATATCAATCATGCTAAGAATCAAGTGTAATCTCCTCGCCATAGACTGCATAAACTGGACTTACTTATCTCTTGGGCTCCCATCCTACAACCATGCCTCAAAACCAGTCTCTTCTGACTTTGCACTCACTTTCCTCTATATGAAAGGCTCTTCCTTCTCCCAGTCTTCACAGAATTACTCCTTCGTAATAGAGTTACTTCTTCTTACAGTCATTTTCTTATTTCAGCTCAAATGTTAACCTTTCCAGAGAAATGGTCTTAACTGAACAGTCTAATCTCATACCCTAGTTAACTCTTATGTTTTTCACATTTCTTATTCCTATCTAAAAATCTAATATATTTGCTTATTGTCTTTTTATCCCTACAAGAATATACATTCTATGGGAACAGGAAACTATATATCATGTTTATTGTTAGATTCTTATTTTCTATAAGAATGTCTAGAATATTTGTTAAGGAATGAGTGACCTAAGAGTACAGTGGTTTCCCAAGCAAGAAAAATTAAAGATTTGTTTCTTCAGTACTGGCATGTGCCTAATAAAATACTTGACATATCATGAACACTTTCATAGAATAGGATAAAAAACACAATTTAACCAAATGCTGATCACTACACAGGTGACCCTTGAACAACACTGAGGTTAGGGCTGCCAGCACCCCCCCCCCAAATATTGAAAATCTGTGTATAAGTTTTGACTCCGCCAAAGCTTAACTAAGAGCTTATTGTTGACTGGAAGCTTTAATAACAACATAATCAATTAGCACATATTTTGTATATTACATGTACCATATACTGTAATCTGATAATAAAGTAAGTTAAAAAAATACTAAGAAAATCATGAGGAGGAGAAAATGCATTTGTAGTACTGTATGTATATAAAAAAAAAATTCACATGTAAGTGGACCTGCATAGTTCAAGCCCTTGTTGTTCAAGGGTCAACTGTGATTAGAAAATGGTTAAAATAACTCTGGTGTCTTTCATGTGTTGTTGCTTGCTATCCACATAGGTGGATAAAATCAAGCCACATGTAGTACATTTTTTACGTACTTCAGTGGGAGCTGTACACCTTTGTTGGGAACTGGCTCCCAGCACTTCACTTAATGCTACACTGAGGTATGTGTTAGCATTTCTGTACTCCTCCGTCTCTAATCAAATTAAACCAAGTCTATACCTCCTCAGCCTCATGCTGCCCTGACCCAAAGTTCACATTTCTTGTTGGAATCCATCAGAGAAGATGTTCTGTGTTGCAGCGGGGTTGTCAACTTCTCTTTAACATTAAGCTATTAATCTTATCCCAGGATGTGACCCTTGGTCATTCCTACAAGAGCTGTGATTCTCTTTTCATATTAGCTCCAATAATAAGTTTAGGAGTCCCATCAAGCCTAGGAATGAGCTGTGCAAATAGATATTATCCTAGAGTTAATGGTTATCTTTTCAAACAATAATCTTGTCCTCTAGCCTGCTAAGGAGATCCCCTGAAAAATAATTAAAACATTGATAAATGATTGAAACCCAGTCTGTCTCCTCCCCAACCTCTGCCTGCTCTCACTAGTCCTGAATTAAAGCAATTTCCTCCAAGCAAAAAGTAAGTTGAATTTTAATTTTTTAAATATTTTATTTATTTATTTGAGAGGGAGAGAGGAGGAGGAGCAGAAGGGGAAGGAGAAGGATAAATGACCTCCGTGCTGAGCATGGGGCCCGAAGTGGAGCTCAATCTCAGGACACAGAGATCATGACCTGAGCTGAAGAAAGACACTTAACTGACTGAACCACCCACGCACCCCAGTAAGTTGAATTTTAAAAGATTCCAACACCTTCTCATTTGAGGTCCCACCAGGTTACTACCAGCTTATTCAGAATCTTGCTGCTTCATTACTGCTTTCAGAGAATTAATATCAACTGCCTATCAGCTGTCAATGTCAATGTCTTAAAAATCCCTTCACTGGATCCCTAATGAAAAGACATTAGATGATAAGGCAAGTGATTTCTCTACTTCCTTTTTGGTGTCTGACATCATTAATGTGGTTAATGAGGTAACCAGGGAACCCAAATCATTTGTCAACATTAGATTGCTGGTATAATAGCCATAGCTCAAAGGTGGGGAAGGAATGGGAACAAAAGTCTTCTCTTATGTCTGTTCACTACTTTATCAAGGAGACGAATGACTTACCTGTGTGAACATGTTTCTAATAGTGAATGCTAAGAAAATTACAAACACATGTTTATTTGCTTTCCAATTATCTGTAATAACTAACAAAGAATTATTTTTAATTTTAAAGCTTCAAAATACATTCTAGATGATTGAGAAATGATCACAAAATAGAAAACAAATAGCTGGACCAGTGCCTTTTAAAAGGAGTAAAAGGAAGGTACACTCACCAAAAGAAGTGATTGGCTCATGTTAGTAAAAAGTCTAGCAGTACTTCTTGCTTCAGGCACAGCTAGATGTATCTTGCCCCACCTGTGCCTGTCTTTTTCTCCCATTTACCACTTGTTCCTTCTTTTCTCTGCTCTCATTTTCTTTGTTGTTTTCAAAATCCTAAGGAAAGACAGACAGATGAAGAGCCAGTGAGTACTGAGAGAGAACTTCTCTCTCATATATTAACTTCCCAAAATTGATATAAACCTAGCTTGCTCAGCCTTAGAGGATGAGAATGTGATATATATTGGTGCGTTCACATGAGTCCAGTCCTGGAGCAGGGGTAGGTAGTGCACTCCAATGTGAAACATACTCCTAAGAGCAGAGAACTACAATACTTTTTTTACCCATAAAAAGAGAAATCAATCCTGAGCATCCAAATAATAAAAATAAAATATCTACCACAGAAAAAACAAGTGGTTTTTACAGAGAAACTATGTTTGTGCTTAGTCACACAACCTTTTTTTTTCTGCAGAGTTATGAACAGATGAGCATTCTTATGTGTGGCTGGTAGGAGTATAAACTTTAGAATTTTCCTGGAGGGCAATTTGGAAACATCTTAAATATGAATACGCATCTTGATCAGGCAACTACCATTCTAGGAACTTACACTAAAGAAATAATAGTAAATCTTCACAAAAATGTGACTAAAGTGATATTTATAGGACATCAAAGAATTGGAAGCAAGCCAAATGTCCAAAAAGTAGGGGACAAGAGTAAAAACAGCACAGAAAGTGATATTTTTAAATTCATGTATTTACTTTCTTTTATTATTTATTTATATAATCTGAAAAGATGTACAGTAAGAGGCCAGAAGTGTTTGTTTCTGGGTGACTGAAACATGGGTGATTTTTCCTGCCTTCTTTTTGCTACTCTCTATTTATTAATTTGTCCCAGTGAGTATAAACTTGTATTGATTGTATGTTTGTATTTTGAGTTTGGGCAGCTTGAACACGGACCCCTGATTTACTCCAAATACCCTTTCTAAGTAATACCATACTTGGATGGGAGGCATGGTGAGCAAGACATAGGACACTTCTAAGGTGTCTTTCAGGACTAAGTATCAACTAGAAACTATTCTCTTTGGTGTCTGTCCTAAGCTAAGAGTCTACACCCAGGAGATAGGGCATACCTATGTTTGGGGTCTCTGATGATGATTCAGCTTTTTGGTTCTGAGAGAAATCAGTAAGCAGGTGCCTGGGCTGCTCTTCCACAAAGACTGCACCTGTTCACTTGCTGCATGTGGTCCTGCTGACCTGGAAAACCTGAAGAGAATTACACAGAAGAGAAAAATGCCCCAGTCCATGAAGTGGGGAGAGGGCTGCCACTGTACTCCCATTTCACATGATGTTTTAAAATTAATTCCAGATGCAATAATGATTAAGATGAAAAATATAAAAGTTAAAACATTATAAGAAACATTAGAAGAATATTTGTGTAACCTTGCATTATATAAGATTCTCTTAAGCAAGATAGAAGAATTAAAGACCCTATTTAATATTTCATCACATAAAATTTAAGGATTTTTCATGCCACATATATCATAGAGTTAAAAGTGAAATGAGAGACCGAGGGGAATATTTTCAATGCTTATGTGATAAAAAGGGTTAATATTCCTTACCTAAAAAGATCTCTAGAAATATTAGGAAAAAAATAACTAAAGGAACGATGGACAAAGAGGTAATCCTAGTGGTTAATAAATATACAAGAATTCTCTTAACCTCTTAGGACTTAGGGGAACACAAGCTAAAGCAACAACACTTGTTACAGTGAGCACTGGGTGTTATATATAAGTGATGAATCACTAAATTCCACTCTTGAAAACAATATTAAACTACATATTAACTAACTAGAATTTAAATAAAAATTTGAGAAAACAACAAGATGCCATTTTTTCACTCATATAGATATAATAATGCAGTAAGAATACAGTGCTGATGAGGAAATGGATATATAATCTCTGATACGTAATAATTAGTGAATTGCAATGACCCCTTTTGGAAAGTAATTAGGCAATAACTGTTAAAATTGTAAATGCTTACCACCCTTGACCCACTAATGTCAATTTGGGAATCTATCCTATAGAAATAAAAAATCCTTGTGTTATATGAACAAAGATGTCTATTGCAACAGTATTTTATTGTGGCAAAATAAGAAAAAATAAAGGGTCACCAACAGGGGAAGTGGTTGGATTAAATCACAGCACTTCTATGCAAGAGTCCATACCTATCAAAAAGAATAGATTAGACCAGTGACTCTCAAAATCTGGCCCTTTGACCAACAGCCTTGTCATGACCCAGGAACTTGCTAGAAATGCATATTCTTTGGCCCCACCCTGGACTTGCCATATGGGAATCTGAGAATGGGGCACAGTAATGTGTCTTAACAAGTTAACAAGTCATCCAGGCGGTTCTGACACATGATTGGATCTATATCGATTGTCTATATCTATTCATATTAAATGAATATATTAAATTTCAGAGTAATGTATTTAATGGAATCCATTTTAATAGAAACAAACATTGATAAAGCACACATTTTTGACATGTACTCATATTTTTGTATAAGGAAATAGAAGTTGTAGAATGATACACCTGCTGCCATTAACATTGATTAAGGGTGGGAAAGGAGGAGAGTGGAAAAAATAACCTCTCTCTTCTTCCATCTCTGCTTCATTTTTCAATGGACACAGTAAGCATACCTAACTTTCTTAATCTCAAGAAAGACATTTAAATAATAAATTAAAGAAAAAACAATAAGCAAACCTAGTTTTTTTACCTGACCTGATCAAACAGACCCCAAGTTAATTGGATATCAATTTTAGTAAAAAGATTTCCCTTTCACCAAGCCTTAATTGGCCTTCAGTGATGATACTGGCATAGCCCTTCATTAAACAAACTCTTTTAAATAAAGAAGATGGGTCAGAGCAAAGATTCTTGGATTTTGCGTGAAGGAGCTAAAAAGCACTATTCCTCTGGATTAATTTCTCCAAACTAGCTTTATTAAAGTTGAAGTTAAAACCCATCCATTGGACCCTCTGAACAGATTATAGTCACTGAAAGCAAGCTATCCAGATGCCAACATCTACAGTACAACTTAAAGCAGTTTATTAAATGTGGGTTTTGTCCACTGGTACTTTATCCCAATCCTTTCATTATGCTTTAAATTGTAAATTGTAAATGTGTAAAACAATGTTCCCTGTTTAAAACCTTAAAATCATTCATTGAAATATTTTTAGGATCAAATAAGTTAAATGTTGAATTACTAATTTTTTGGCTAAGATTTCCTTTTAAGGACAAAATATTCCAAGAGTGTCACCTGAAACTCACCCTATCTGTATCTGAAGTTTGTTAGAAAATACATTTACTTAAAACGGTCTAGCGAGTCAATAAATACATGACTGTGGGATCCAAAAGTTATATACCAAGAAGTCACAAAAGCTCATAACTTGGGCCAAAATAATCATGGATTTTAGGTAAATTTAAATTGTGATGTCAACTTCTTCCTTTTAATTACTTAGCTCTTGAATACAGTCAATGGTCTGATGAGCTCTGATTATGGAGAACTGAGCTAAAAATATTTTGAATTAATAATCATCTTCAATGTGACATTTAGGATTCTAAAACTCTAGTCCTCCCCCGCCCCACAACCCATTCTTTTTCCATGGCATAACCTTAGGGTTATAACTGAAGTGAATCTCTAATGATTAATGACCAGGTGATTTGATTTTTGCATATTGCAAGAAAATTAAGAGGAATATTTACTTGCCCTTAAAAAAATCTATATTCCACTAAAAAGAATCTAGATTTAAAATTTCTTTTGCCACCAAACTTAAAATAGATTAGACTCATATAATTTAATTAAGTTAACAAAGTCCACTGCAATACTTTAGAAATGAACCTCTTTTAATCTTCAAATTTTATTGGCTTCATTACTGTTGCAAAGAATTTCTACCTCACGATTACATCTGTGCCTTTCCACAGAGCCACTCAGAGTCCTGAGGAAAAAAATCAACTAATTTTATTATATGCTTTAGTTCTCAGCAGATACCAACAAATAGAGAAAATCCTTTCTGCCTCAGCTCTGACGTGTTTGCTCTGCATTAACATATCTCACTAGTATAAGTAAATATTTTTTCTTCCTTTAGGCAAGTATTTGAGAACCTACTATGTGCCAGTTCTTGCTAAGCACTTCAAGCGCAAAAGGAAAATCAAGACAGGGATTTGACGTAAGTAGTTTATGTTACAGTGAAGATCTCTCTCTAAAATAGTTTCTTAAAATATTTTTTGTTAACTCAATCATTACTTAATCAGATGTGTGACTTAACACCCATACTATTTCCTATACTGTTAATAATTGATTAATCCACTTTACTATTTTGCTCTAAATGTTTTACCATCCTCCACAGGGTACATCCCTTCATTGAGGCCAGTTGGTCACTGACATCTAACCAAGGAATAGATACTATGTATCTTCCAAAATTATTTTACTTCATTTCTACATTATAACACTCTATCTTTTATCAAAAAGTGTTCTGAAATGCTGAAACCAAGAATATTCTTATTTAAATATTAGGAATTTGTGTCTAATTTAAAACACAATACCTCCCCCCGCCCCAAAGAATTTCTATGTTGTGCTGAGAGAGTTTACCAGTTTTATTTGTGGTGTTAATAGAAGTTCAAATTGTTAAATTAGGTTTAGATATCATACTCATGGTCTGCATTAACAAGAAAAAAAAGCAGACAGTTGAATAGATTTGGAAACTACATGTTCACCTCAGTGAGCATCTTAAGTATGAAGAAAAAAATTAAATGGTTTTAGGAAAAAGTCTTTCTAGCTGAAACTCTCATCCACGGCTGTGGGAATTTTTTTTTCCCTCTCTCACAAAATCTTAGTCTATCCTGTAGTGCTAAAAAGACCACTCAGTAGAGGAAGATATCCAATGCTGAAGAATTCATGTTACTGAAATCCCCACCAGTTGTTATCCCTCCAGAGCCATGGCCAGATTTTGCATGTAATCAAGATTCATTAGTCATCTTCTGGTTTTTGGATTGCTGTAGTTGTTTGAGAATACCTTTTAATTTAGAGTCATGTCTACAAAATTCCAGTGTTAACTAGAGGAACCAAAACATTGAGACTAAAAGAGTTCAATTTCACCATAACCGTCAGATACCAGATTCCCCACATTTCCAGATGATTATCCAAAACATACTTGCATGCATTTACAACAACAAACTTTTAAAAGTTTAATGCCATCCAGTAGAAATTTTCCTGGAAAATTTCTTTAACTAAAAAGTACTTTAAACTCCACACTAGAATTATTGGAAGGGAGTCTATAGAACCCACACCAGGATTTCCTATTAGAACTACAACAGAAAAGGCACCGAATTTCCAAGGAACTGTTGAAAAGGAAAAACAAAGCTGGGGGCATCACAATGCCAGATTTCGAGCTGT
>NC_048220.1:95114857-95121505 GCF_002007445.2 Ailuropoda melanoleuca | reverse complement strand
TTGGATACCAGTTTTATCTGTAGTGTCATTTGCTAATTTCTCAATTTCTATGCTGTCAAGACTTTTTTTGGTCATCTTTCAATTTTTGGATTACTGTCATTATTTAAAAATACCTTTTAATTTAGTCATCTCAACAAAAAAAGAGATTTTGTCTTAACAGGTAAAAATTCATAATCATTTAAGGAAAAATTTTTAATTAATAATTCGTGATTGTGGAGACAAGATGGCAGTAGAGTAGGGACCTCCTTTCATCTGGTTCCTTGAATGTAGCTAGAAAACTACCAAACCATTCTGAACACCCATGAATTCAGCCTGAGATGCAAGAAAAAATATCTGGAACTCTACAGGTAGAAAACAACTGTTTTTTGCAAGGTAGGAGGGGTGGAGACATGAATCTGAGTGGAGATATCAGAAGATAAATGGAGTTGGGAGGGAGCCTCCATAAGCTGGCTACCAGAAAGTGATATAGCCCTGTAGGGCAAAATTGGAACTCCTGGAAATCTGCTCCAGGTACAGACATCCTGTCTGAAAGGGGTTCAAGGGATGAAAGGGGCAGAATTCTAGGTTGGTCAGTGTAGTCTCAGGATCTCCAGAGTCATAGAATAGGGGTACTGGAGCAGGTAAAATGCCCAAGCAGTGGAGCAGGGAAACTGGTTACAGTCAAGGAGCCCAGGAGGGGACTCCCAGCTTAGGTCACCATAAACCAGAAGCCAGGCCCATCAGGTGACTTCTCTCCACCTGGGCACCCTGAAAAAGACTAAAACACTCAGACCATATGCCAATTCCCCAGGAGAGGTAGAATGGGTGTACCCACAACTGGTCAACAGCTCTCAAGGCAGGGGCCCCATAAAGCACTGTACGATAACACTAAGCCATCCCCCAGGAGCAGCAGAGTGGGTACACATGTAACCTGTGACCACTCTCAGTCCCAGGGCACACAAAGAGCAGTAACATGGGACCCCTAGACTCCCCTCAGAAGGATTGCTGTTGGCATGCACTGCAAGTGTCTGTGGAATTTGGCACACACAAAAGTGAGGACCATTTGTCCCAGAAGGTTTACTGAAGAGGGTGGAATCACCATCTTTCAGCTCTGGAGCTGGAGATCCAGGCTCAGCCATTTTTATTTTGATCCTTTAAAGAGGTGGGGAAAGCCTTCAGGGAACAAAAGCCACACAAAGGTACTCCTTATACTGAGCCCAGTCCCCTTTCAAGGGGCAGAACTATTCCACCCAGACAAAGACACCTGAGAAAGAACACAGCAGGTCCTTCCCCAACTGGAAGAACAAGTGCACAACTAGTTTACAGATCCCACAAGACTGTAAAACTCCAGTGCTAGGGAAAAATAGTATATAGAATTTGAAGTTTTTTCAGATGGTTCGTTTATTTTTCAGTCTAAAATTTTCCATTTCTTTTTTTCTGTTTTTCTCATTTCAACTAGTTTCTTATTTTATCAACTCTTTTTAAATCGCTTTTTAACTTTTATTTTTTACATCTACATTTTATAAATATATGCTTCTTTTTTGGACTTTCTTCACTCTATTCAATTTTATTTTTGTATATATATATATATATAAGTTTTGCTTTCTTTGCAATTTCGGGATTTAGTATCTTCTAACACAGAGACCAAAATTCATTCAGGAATAAGTGGATCACCCTGTTTTGTCCACTGTTTGAGATTATATTCTCTACCTCCACACACACACTTTTTTATTTTGTTTTGTTTTGTTTGCTTTTCTGTTTTGTTGTCTGACCCCTTTGGATATGTCTAGTGTGAATTTTTCTTGGGTTGTAGGTGATATTTTTGATTCTGCTCACTTGCTCATCCATTCTTCTCTGGGCAAAATGATGAGAAGGAGGAATTCACAAACAAAAGAAAGACCAGAGGTAATGTTCTCTGCCACAGATCTAATCAATATGGATATGAGTAAGATGTCAGAGATGGAATTCATGATAACAATTACACAGTTAATAGCTGGGCTTGAAGAAATCATAAAAGATGCTAGAGAATCTCTTAGAGCAGAAAGGAGATCTAATCAAGCCAAAATTCAAAATTCGAATTATAACTGAGATGGAGTCTAAATTGGATGCTCTAAAAGCTGGGGTAAATGAGACAGAAGAGAGAGTAAGTGATCTAGAAGATGGCTTGATCGAAAGGAAGGAAGTTAAAAGAGAGAAAAACAACTGATAGCCCATGGAGAGAGGCTTCGGAAAATCAGTGACGCCATGAAATGTACCATCAGAATTATTGGGGTGTCTGAGGGTGAAGAGAGAGAGTGAGGGCCACAAGATATATTTGAGCAAATCATAGCTGAGAATTTTCCTAATCTGGGAAAGGAAAGAAACATTCATATCCAAGAGGTAGAGAGAACCCCTCCCAAAATCAACAAAAATAGATCAACACCCCAATATATAATAGTGAGGCTTTCAAATTTCAGAGACAAAGAGAAAATCCTGAAAGCAGCTCAAGACAAGAGCCTCCTAACCTACAGAGGGAGGAACATCAGACTAACATCAGACCTATCCACAGAAACCTGGCAGTCCAAAAAGGGCTGGCATGATTTATTCAGGGTACTAAATGAGAAGAACATGCAGCCAAGAATACTTTATCTATCAAGGCCGTCATTCATAATGGAAGGAGAGATAAAGAGCTTCCAGGACAGACAGAAACTGAACGAATATGTAACCACCAAGCCAGCCCTGCAAGAAATATGAAGGGGGATACTATAAGCAGAGAGACCCCAAGAGTAACATAAACTAGAAAGAAATAGAGACAATCTACAGAAACAGGGGCTTTACAGGCAATACAGTAGCACTAAATTCATGTCTTTCAGTAGTTACTCTGAATGCAAGTGGGCTAAGTGTTCTAATCAAAAGACATAGGGTATCATATTGGATAAAAAAGCAAGACCCATCCATATGCTTTATAGGAGACTCATTTTAGATCTAAAGATACATCCAGACTGAAAGTGAGGGGGTAGAGAACAATTTACCACCCTGATGGACCTCAAAAGAAAGCTGGGGTAGCAACTTTCATTATCAGACAAATCAGATCTTAAAACAAAAACTGTAGTAAGAGATAAAAAGGGACACTATATTCATACTTAAAGGGTCTATCCAACAAGAAGATCTAACAACTATAAATATTTATGCTCCCAACATGGGAGCAGATAATAATATAAACCAATTAATAACCAAAGTAAAGAAACACATTGATAAAACATTAATAGTAGGGGACTTCAACACCCCACTCACAGCAATGGGCAGATCCTAAGCATAAGATCAACAAAGAAACAGGGGCTTTGAATGACACACTGGACCAGATATACTTCACAGATATACATAGAATATTCCATCCTAAAACAATAGAAAACTCATTCTTCTCGAGTGCACATGGAAGTTTCTCCAGAATAGATCACATACTGGGTCACAAATCAGGTCTCAACCTACACCAAAAGATTGCAAGAGTTCCCGGCATATTTTAAGACCATAATGCTTTGAAACTTGAACTCAAGAAATTGGAAGGAACTCAAACACTTGGAGGTTAAAGAGCATCCTCCTAAAGAATGAGTGGGTTGACCAGGAAATTAAAGAAAAATTTTAAAAATTCATGGAAACTAATGAGAATGAAGACACATCTATTCAAAACCTTTGGGACAGAGCAAAGGCATCCTAAGAGGGAAGTATATTGCAATACAGCCTCTCTTGAAAATTAGAAAAATCTCAAATACACAAGCTAGCCTTACACCTAAAGGAGCTATAGAAAGAACAACAAATGAAGCCTAAACCATGCAGGAGAAGAGAAATAATAAAGATTAGAGCAGAAATCAATGAAATAGAAATCAGAAGAACAGTAGAACAGATCAACAAAACTAGAAACTGGTTCTTTGAAAGAATTAATAAGATCGATAAACCTCTAGGCAGATTTATCCAAAAGAGAAGAGAAATGACCCAAATTAATAAAATCATGAATTAAAGGGGGAGATCACGCCCAACACCAATGAAATACAGACAATTTTAAGATGATATTATGAGCCATTATATGCCAACAAATTAGGCAATCTGAAAGAAATGGATGCATTCCTGGAAACTTACAAACTATTAAAACTGGAATAGGAAGAAATAGAAAATCTGAACAGACCAATAAACAGCAAGGAAATTGAAGCAGTAATCAAAAATCTCCCAACAAACAAGAATCCAGGGCCAGATGGCTTCCCAGGGGAATTCTACCAAACATTTAAAGAAGAAATAATACCTATTCTATTGAAGCTGTTTCAAAAGTAGAAATGGAGAGAAAACTTCCAAACTCGTTCTATGAGGCCAACACTACCTTGATCCAAAAACCAGACAAAGACCCCATCCAAAAGGAGAATTACAGACCAGTATCCTGACAAACATGGATGCCAAAATACTCAACAAGATATTAGCCAAGAGGATCCAACAGTACATAAAAGGATTACTCTCCATGACCAAGTGGAATTTATTCCTGGGATGCAAGGGAGGCTCAACATTTGCAAATCAATCAGCATGAGAGATCACATTAAGAAAAGAAAAAACAAGAACCATATGATCCTCTCAATTGATGCAGAAAAAGCATTTGACAAAATACAGCATCCTTTCTTGATTAAAACTCTTCAAAGTGTAGGTACAGAGGGAACATACCTCAATATCATAAAAGCCATATACAAAAAGCCTACAGTGAATATTGGGAAAAATTGAGAGCTTTTCTCCTAAGTTTGGGAACACGACAGCGATGTCCATTCTCACCACTGTTGTTCAATATAGTACTACAAGTCCTAGCCTCAGCAATCAGACAACAAAAAGAAATAAGATGCATTCAAATTGGCCAAGAAGTCATACTCTCACTCTTCACAGATGACATGATATTTTATGTGGAAAACCCAAAAGACTTCACCCCAAAATTGCTAGAATTCATACAGCAATTCAGCAGTGTGGCAGGATATAAAATCAATGCACAGAAATCAGTTGCATTTCTTTACACTAACAATGTGACTGAAGAAAGAGAAATTAAGGAATCAATACCATTTATAATTGCACCAAAAACTATAAGATAATTAGGAATAAACCTAACCAAATGGGTAAAGTATCTGTACTCTAAAAACTCAGAACACTTATGAAAGAAATTGAGGAATACACAAAGAAGTAGAAAAACATTCCATGTTCACGGACTGGAAGAATAAATATTGTTAAAATGTCTACACTACCCAGAGCAATCTACACATTCAATGCAATCCCTATCAAAATACCATTGACATTTTTCACAAAGCTGAAACAAACAATCCTAAAATGTATGGAACCAGAAAAGACCCCAAATAGCGAGGGAAATGTTGAAAAAGAAAACCAAAGCTGGTAGCTTCACAATTCCAGACTTCAAGCTGTATTACAAAGTTGTAACCATCAAGACAGTATGGTACTGCCACAAAAACAGACACACAGATAAATGGACCAGAATAGAGACTCCAGAAATGGACCCTCAACTCTATAGTCAACTAATCTTCAACAAAGCAGGAAAGAATATCCAATGGAAAAAAGACATCCTTTTCAACAAATGGTGTTGGGAAAATTGGACAGCCACATGCAGAAGAATGAAACTGGACCATTGTCTTACACCATACACAAAGATAAACTCAAAACGAATGAAAGACCTAAATGTGAGACAGGAATCCATCAAAATCCTATTGGAGAACACAGGCAGCAACCTCTTCAACCTCCACCGCAGCAACTTTTTGCAAGACACGTCTCTAAACACAATGGAAACAAAAGCAAAAATGAACTTTTGGGACTTCGTCAAGATAAAATCTTCTGCACAGCAAAGGAAACAGTCAACAAAACTAAAAGGCAGCCTACAGAGTGGGAGAAGATATTTGCAAATGACATAAGGATATATAAAGAACTTATGAAACTCAACACCCAAAAAACAAATAATCCAGTCAAGAAATGGGCGAAGGACATGAACAGACATTTCTTCAAAGAAGACATATGAAAAAGACACATGAAAAAAATGCTCATCAGTTGTCATCAGAGAAATACAAGTCAAAACCACAATGAGATACCACCTTCACCAGTCAGAGTGGCTTAAATTAACAAGACAGGGAGCCACAAATGTTGCAGAAGATGTGTGAAAGTGGAACCCTCCTACACTATTGGTGAGAATGCAAACTGGTTTCCACTCTGGAAAACAGTATAGAAGTTCCACAACAAGATAAAAATAGAGCTACCTTAACCCAAATGTTTCACTACTGAGTACCCCAAAGATAAGGATGTAGTGAAACAAAGGGGCACCTGCACCCCAATGTTCATAGCAGCAATGTCTAAAACAGCCACACTTTGGAAAGAACCAAGATGTCCTTCAGCAGATGAATGGGTAAAGAAGATGTGGTTTATATATACAATGGAATATTACTCAGCCATTAGAAACGATGAATACCCACCATTTACCTCAACGTGGATTGAACTGAAGGGTATTATGCTAAGTGAAATAAGTCAGTCAGAGAAAGAGAATTATCATATGGTTTCACTCATATGTGGAATATAAGAAATAGCACAGAGGGGGCACCTGGGTGGCACAGCGGTTGAGCGTCTGCCTTCGGCTCAGGGCGTGATCCCGGTGTTGTGGGGATCGAGCCCCAC